>NC_088400.1:61651729-61664229 GCF_034236695.1 Oncorhynchus nerka | reverse complement strand
CACTGGGCCGATCTATCGGCAAACTAAAGCTGTGTGTCACAATGGAATGCCGTACACGCTCGCATCATTCGCGAAGGGAAAGAGCAGGCGAGCCATGGAGAGGGCGGAGGGGGCGGAGAGGGCGGGGGGAGGGCGGAGGGGGCAGGCAGAACCGTGCTCATATTTCTTGGTCATCTGTCTCTCGCAATGTCTCGTCTTCCCGGATTCACACATTCACCAAAGTAGCCTAAAGTTCGCCTCTTCATTTCTGGTTTTATTCAAATTACACAACTTTCCCCAGGCCTTTGACAGCCTGGTTACTCTGCAAAACAGAAAATGATATGTAACTGCACTGTGATTTTAATTTTGTGGAAAGAAAACCGTTTCTGTTTGGGATTTTTCGTAATGTTAAGGATCTCAATTTAGTTGACGTGTTCACACCCCTGAGTCGTGTGGAGAGATGGTTTACAGATAGGATAATGGATTCTGTCTGCCATGGACCACACACACACACACACAATGAGATACACACATCATTAATTCCCAATGTGTGGGTACTGCGTAGCCGACATGTCACATTGCTTAGGGGCCGTGGATGAATGAGGGTTTAATTCCCCCCTACAAAGGCACTTACCAACCCCCGCGAGACTTGGCCTTTGTGGAATGTGGGAAATGATTGACTATTATCCATCTGTAACCGTCCACACACACGATAGTTGTTTTCCTAAGACGTCGTCCTCCCCCGGCCTTCTCTCTTTATCTAATGACTAATGGTGTCTGTGTGTTTGTAGGACGAGGAGGAGGAAATCAAACTGGAGATCAATATGCTCAAGAAGTACTCCCACCACAGGAACATTGCCACATACTACGGTGCTTTTATCAAGAAGAGTCCCCCAGGGCATGATGACCAACTGTGGGTGAGTGTCTAGCAGGAGTGTTTCCCATTGGCTGAATAATCAGAACTGCTATATCTACAGCAGCATAAGTCAGAGCAATATCCCGAAGTCTTTTACTGTTTTGACACTCATTTAGCCTTAGAAGTGCTTATGTATTCATCTCTGTGTGTATGTGTGTGTGTGTTTCTTGTAGCTGGTGATGGAGTTCTGTGGGGCAGGCTCCATCACAGACCTGGTGAAGAACACTAAAGGAAACCAGCTCAAGGAGGACTGGATCGCCTACATCTCCAGAGAAATCCTCCGGGTGAGCCTCTCCTCCGGCCCCTTCCATCCATCCCCTCCTCTGGCCCCCTCCATCCATCCCCTCCGGCCCCCTCATCCTCTCCTCCATCCTCTCCTCCGGCCCCCTCCATCCTCTCCTCCGGCCCCCTCCATCCTCTCCTCCGGCCCCCTCATCCTCTCCTCCGGCCCCCTCATCCTCTCCTCCGGCCCCCTCATCCTCTCCTCCATCCTCTCCTCCGGCTCCTCCATCCTCTCCTCCGGCTCCCTCATCCTCTCCTCCGGCTCCCTCCATCCTCCCCTCCGGCCCCCTCATCCTCTCCTCCATCGTCTCCTCCGGCCCCCTCCATCCATCCCCTCCGGCTCCCTCCATCCTCTCTTCTTTCCTTTAACCATCTCCTGTCTTCAGTCTCCTTGTTCGTTGCGTAATACACATGTCAATAGAACGGTGAAGTCTTTGCCCTCCACTACATCAATGCTCTGGTCTTAGACATGTGGTCTCACCTCTACACACCTCCCTCTCCTCCTCCTCTTCAGGGACTGGCCCACCTGCACGCCCACCACGTCATCCACCGTGACATCAAGGGACAGAACGTCCTGCTCACAGAGAACGCCGAGGTCAAGCTTGGTGAGTGATATTATGTTTTGTACGTTACGGACAACAACCCTGATTGGTCTAAACCCTGCAGCTGCCAATCTCAGCTCCAAAATCACAGCCATTTTAGCCAGTCACCTAGTCTCGGTGTTTACTGCAATGCAGTTGTATATAACTAGTTTCAACTTGTCTCTTCTGATTGGTTGTCTTGTCAGTGGACTTTGGCGTGAGTGCCCAGTTGGACCGGACGGTGGGGAGGAGGAACACATTCATCGGGACACCCTATTGGATGGCGCCCGAGGTCATCGCCTGTGACGAGAACCCTGAGGCCACCTACGATTACAGAGTATGACCCTCGCCCTCTTCCACACAGTACTCAGATGTTTTAGCCCATATATGAACCTGGCCCCCTATGTCCTCCTTGACATCTTTAGCTACTGGTATGATGCAGGGTCGAGGATGTTGCTCTTCAGTACTGATGTAGTGTGTGTGTTTGCTATGTCTGATGCCTCTCTCAATGTGTGTCTCTCAGAGTGACTTATGGTCCACTGGAATCACTGCCATTGAAATGGCCGAAGGAGCTCCTCGTAAGTACCTGCCTTCCCCAGGTCCCACCTCTATCGTCTCTTTTAGATGGCAACTCTCTATTGGTTCCTTCTGCCCTTGTCTTTTGCTTTTCTCGCTGTCATGTTTATACTGATTCCCTCCTTTCTCCCTTCTGGTGTGTGTGTGTGTGTTCACTTTCAGCGCTGTGCGACATGCATCCGATGCGAGCACTCTTCCTCATCCCAAGGAACCCTCCCCCGCGCCTCAAGTCTAAGAAGTGGTATGTTACCAAGATTCTGTCAGCTGGGTTTAGAGGTCTCCTCTCTCGCTCTCCTCCCTCCTCCTCCTCTCTGAACAGCTGTGGCACATGGGAGGAAGGCCTGTTGGCTCACTGCGAGACTCCTCAGCCCGCGTTCCGGGGGGGAAACTCAACCCTCAGACTTTCCTCTGGCACCGGTGCATTTACGATTATGACCGCTTTTCTTCTGAGACGGGGTTTTCCCAGAATATTCATTGTATTTAAGTTATGAAAGGCTCACTGGATTTCTGTCTAAATGGATAAAACAGGTTTTTCCTATTTCAGACCTGTAGCTTCTCAGGCTCTTTTGACAGTTTAGTTTGTCATTTGTTGTCTTGTCAGTGGGTTGTAGGAGATGGATTTATTTTATGTCCCTCAGATTACATGATTACTGGTGGTAATACGACTATCTCGTTAGCGGCCTCATCTGTCTTGACCCCCCCCCCCTTCCTCTTTCAGGTCTAAGAAGTTTTGCAGCTTCATCGAGGGCTCCCTGGTGAAGAACTACAACCAGCGCCCCCCCACCGAGCAGCTGCTCAAGCACCCCTTCATCAGGGACCAGCCCAACGAGAGGCAGGTCCGCATCCAGCTCAAAGACCACATCGACCGCACCAAGAAGAAGAGGGGGGAGAAAGGTGAGTCTGCCTCTCTACCTGTTTAATCACAGAGTCTTAAAGTAACACTGTGAGCATGATGACGGTGCCCTATTAGTGTAAGAGCTGTGTGAAGACTGCCTGAAATGTCTGCCTGTTTTGGTGGGATGGAGCTTTTCCTACCTGGTGGTAAATTAGTTAATAGACCAATGAGAAAGAGACCATTTTCCCCACTCAGACCAATCCCAGATACTTTGGTTGAATGAATTGCTCTTTGCTAAGAAGCTGTTTTTGTTTCTTTTCAACCATTTGAATTGAAAACAATCACATTAAGGTACTTAATTGTTACCCAGAAATTGTTGATGTGGAGATGACATCTGCTTTGGGCTTTTTAACCTCTTGCGACGAGCAATCCCGTATCCGGGAGCGTAATCATAGCCTCAAATGCATTAGCATAACGCAGCTGACATAAATACCCTAGAAACTTTTCCTAATCATGAAAATCGCAAATGAAATGAAATAAATATATTCAAACACAAGCTTAGCCTTTTGTTAACAACACTGTCATCTCAGATTTTCAAAATATGCGTTACAGCCAACACTAGACAAGCATTTGTGTAAGTTTATCATGGCATAATGCTATGCTAGGCTCTGCTGGCAGCAGGCAACATTTTAACGAAAATAAGAAAAGCAACCAAATTAAATCATTTACCTTAGAAGAACTTCAGATGCTTTCACTGAGGAGACTCCCAGTTAGATAGCAAATGTTCCTTTTTTTCCAAAAATATTATTTTTGTAGGCGAAATAACTCCCGTTTCTTCATCATGCATGGCTGAGAAATCGACCGGAAAATGCTACAACTATAACGGCAATTTATCAAAATTTGCTCCATAATATCGACAGAAACACGGCAAACGTTGTTTAGGATCCATCCTCAAGGTGTTTTTAACATATATATTCGATAATATATCCGTCGAGGCAATTGGTTTCTCATAAGAAGCGATTGGAAAAATGGCTACCTCAGTATTTTACGCAAGATTTTCTGCGGGAGACACCATGTGACCACAAGCTATATATGGTCCCTTACAGCCATTCTTCAATGGAAATGCCTAAAAAGACGTCACAATGCTGTAGACACCTTGGGGAATACGTGGTAAGCTCATTCGTAGCTCATTCACAGCCATATAAGGAGTCATTGGCATGAGGAAATTTTAAAAAATGCGGCACTTCCTGGTTGGATTTTTATCTGGGTTTCACCTGTAACATCAGTTCTGTGGCACTCACAGACAATATCTTTGCAGTTTTGGAAACGTCAGAGTGTTTTCTTTCCAAAGCTGTCAATTATATGCATAGTCAAGCATCTTTTCGTGACAAAAAATATCTTGTTTAAAACGGGATTGTTTTTCATCCAATTTTTAATAGCGCCACCTAGTCGCAAGAAGTTAACGTGCTTTACATTGAATAGCTCATGTTTCTACATCTTGCCACACTATCCACGTATTGTTTTTCAGATGAGACTGAATATGAGTACAGCGGGAGTGAGGAGGAAGAGGAGGATGCTGGAGAGCAAGAAGGAGAGCCTAGGTAATGGTTTAGTGTTACACGTTGATGTACACAGTTCATTTTGCAATTCCCAATATAGCGGGATAGCACTCCTCACGCCTACCTGGAATTGCTAAACAACTCCACCCATCTGACACAGAAACTGACGAACCATTCCCTTGAACCAAATCATTAACTAACTCGCCATTTCCATTGAATTAACTCATGAACAAACTCACTGTTCCCTTGAACTAAATCACTATTCCCTCGTTTCCGCTCGTCCACTCTGCAGCTCCATAGTGAACATGCCGGGTGAGTCGACGCTGCGTAAGGACTTCATCCGGCTGCAGCAGGAGAACAAGGAGCGCTCGGAGGCGCTGCGCCGACAGCAGCTCTTGCAGGAGCAGCAGCTCCGTGAGCAGGAGGAATACAAGCGCCAACTACTGGCCGAGAGGCAGAAACGCATTGAGCAACAGAAGGAGCAGAGGAGGCGGCTGGAGGAGGTAGAGTTAATAAACATTGATTCATAGATTAAAAAAACTAAAGTGTTTAAGTAAAACTCGTATGTATAATTTAAGGTGCGAGTACAGTGCGAGGTGCTGCATGCTCTGAACAACTCGATTGGCTAGTTCTGCTGTCTGAAGAAATGTGCAGGGTGTAGGTTGATCCTGCAGCCACGATTGGACAGAGAAACTGTGATCACCCCATAGTGTCGAACTTGGATAGCCCACGATGACGCAGCCCATGCTGTCTCAGAAGACTGCCATTACAAGGATGAAAGGTGTCCTATATTTCTAGATCTATAGACGGCTGCTCCTCTCTTGATCATTTCACCAAAGCCTGTATTTGACTTCCCATCCTCTTGTTTTCCTCAAATCATTCAGATCACTGCTACTATGGAAAATCATTGCCATAGTAGCAGTGATATCTCATAATATCTTTGAACAGGGAATCCCAACTAGAATTTCAGCTCTCCCTGTGTGTCGTATCCCTGAGGTTCTCTCTCTGTCGCCCCCTCCTGGTGCCTCACAGCAACAGCGGCGCGAGCGCGAGATGAGGAGGCAGCAGGAGCGTGAGCAGCGCCGCCGCGAGCAGGAGGAGAAGAGGCGCATGGAGGAGATGGAACGACGGCGGAAAGAGGACGACGAGCGCCGGAGGGCGGAGGAGGAGAAGAGGAGGAGCGACCGTGAGCAGGTAGGTCTTTAAGTGACAAGAAGCACTCTAATTGGCCTACCTGCTTGGCAGTTTTGTCACTTCCTGTATTTCATCCAATCATGGAGGCTGTGTTTGATTGACAGGAGTACATTCGTCGGCAGCTGGAAGAGGAGCAGAGGCACCTGGAGATCCTGCAGCAGCAGCTGCTCCATGAACAGGCCATGCTCCTGGTAAGACACTTGCATCCTACCACTCTTACTCTCCAGGGGCGCGTTCAGGAGGGCGTAACGTTACAGAACGTTCAGAAATTGGTTATGTAGAACACCCATGAGTCTTTGTAAAGTAGAACAGGGAATGGTGTCTGGAGCTGTAATCTATTACATTTCTATTGACAACGTTGTAAATGTTCCACCCCACTGAGAAAGACCCTGTATTCACGACTGGATCGCACATTTAGGAGCAAGCTCTTTTCTAGAACATAGATAGTAATCAAGGCAAGGTGTTATGGCCATATTGTATGATATATGGTTTATGTTAGCTGTTGTATAGATTTGTCAAATACCCTACTGGAAGATGGAGTTCCTATGTTTCTCGGTCGGTGTCTCTGGTTACATTCACATCCTGAGGAAATTAGTTGAGAGAGAGATGTGTATATACACTGCTCAAAAAAATAAAGGGAACACTTAAACAACACAATGTAACTCCAAGTCAATCACACTTCTGTGAAATCAAACTGTCCACTTAGGAAGCAACACTGATTGACAATAAATGTCACATGCTGTTGTGCAAATGGAATAGACAACAGGTGGAAATTATAGGCAATTAGCAAGACACCCCCAATAAAGGAGTGGTTCTGCAGGTGGTGACACAGACCACTTCTCAGTTCCTATGTTTCCTGGCTGATGTTTTGGTCACTTTTGAATGCTGGCGGTGCTTTCACTCTAGTGGTAGCATGACCCTACAACCCACACAAGTGGCTCAGGTAGTGCAGCTCATCCAGGATGGCACATCAATGCGAGCTGTGGCAAGAAGGTTTGCTGTGTCTGTCAGCGTAGTGTCCAGAGTATGGAGGCGCTACCAGGAGACAGGCCAGTACATCAGGAGACGTGGAGGAGGCCGTAGGAGGGCAATAACCCAGCAGCAGGATCGCTACCTCCGCCTTTGTGCAAGGAGGAGCAGGAGGAGCACTGCCAGAGCCCTGCAAAATGACCTCCAGCAGGCCACAAATGTGCATGTGTCTGCTCCAACGGTCAGAAACAGACTCCATGAGGGTGGTATGAGGGCCCGACGTCCACAGGTGGGGGTTGTGCTTACAGCCCAACACCGTGCAGGATGTTTTTCATTTGCCGGAGAACACCAAGATTGGCTAATTCGCCACTGGCGCCCTGTGCTCTTCACAGATGAAAGCAGGTTCACACTGAGCACATGTGACAGCCTAGACAGAGTCTGGAGATGCTGTGGAGAATGTTCTGCTGCCTGCATCATCCTCCAGCATGAGCGGTTTGGCAGTGGGTCAGTCATGGTGTGGGGTGGCATTTCTTTGGGGGGCCGCACAGCCCTCCATGTGCTCCCCAGAGGTAGCCTGACTGCCATTTGGTACCGAGATGAGATCCTCAGACCCCTTGTGAGACCATATGCTGGTGCTGTTGGCCCTGGGTTCCTTCTAATGCAAGACAATGCTAGACCTCATGTGGCTGGAGTGTGTCAGCAGTTCCTGCAATAGGAAGGCATTGATGCTATGGACTGGCCCGCCCGTTCCCCAGACCTGAATCCAATTGAGCACATCTGGGACATCATGTCTCGCTCCATCCACCAACGCCACGTTGCACCACAGACTGTCCAGGAGTTGGAGGATGCTTTAGTCCAGGTCTGGAAGAGATCCCTCAGGAGACCATCTGCCACCTCATCAGGAGCATGCCCAGGCGTTGTAGGGAGGTCATACAGGCACGTGGAGGCCACACACACACTACTGAGCCTAATTTTGACTTGTTTTAAGGACATTACATCAAAGTTGGATCAGCCTGTAGTGTGCTTTTCCACTTTAATTTGGAGTGTGACTCCAAATCCAGACCTCCATGGGTTGATAAATTTGATTTCCATTGGTAATTTTTGTGTGATTTTGTTGTCAGCACATTCAACTATGTAAAGAAAAAAAGTATTTAATAAGAATATTTCATTCATTCAGATCTAGGATGTTATTTTAGTGTTCCCTTTATTTTTTTAGTAGTGTGTGTGTATATATATATATATATAATCACATTTTATGTTTCTTTATTGCTCATTCTATCTTGCTTCCCATAAATTGAACCAATCCTCAACTCTGTGTCTATTACTCGCCAAAGAAAGTTGTAACATTAATTTATTTGTGGGTAATGAAATGAAAGAATCTGCATCTTAATGTAGACTTTATATAACATGTTTGTAGGCTTTAATTTTTCAAGTTTACTTCATCTTTATAGAACTAAGCGGAATCAATCTTCAAGTGCTTCATATAATAGAAATACCCCCCGAGGTAGCATTAGCTTACACATGCCATTAGCCTCTTTCCCCCATGTCTAATGTGCCTCAACTCAGCCGCGCACTCTGCATCAGGAGTTCAAGTGGCGTGAGCTGGAGGAGCAGCGGAAGGCAGAGCGTCTCCACAAGCGTCTGCAGCAGGAGCAGGCCTATCTGCTGTCCCTCCAGCACGACAATAAACCACCGCAGCCCTGCGAAAAGACTGAAGACCCCAGGAGAATGTCCCCTGACAGTACTAACAAAGCCCCTCCGACAACGTCCCCAGGCCCCGTGGGCGATAGAGCCCCAGCTCCACAACCCCATTTCCTCAACAATGTTAATGCTATTGCTTCACGGAGAACGTCCTGCGATAACACTAGGTCCCCACAAACCCACTTCCTGGACAACGTCACTGCTAACGCCCCACGGAGAATGTCCTCGGATACCACAAAGTCCCCACAAACCACGTCCCAGGATAACACTAGGAAGACCCCTCAGAAACTGTCCCCAAACAGTGTTGATGAAGACTCCGATAATACCCCCTCTGACAATAGCGATGCCCTAGCCACACAGTCCACAGACGTTACTAAACCCTCACAGACCGGGGGCTTTGACTGCCCCAAGTCCCCACAGACCGACCGCTCGGAGCCTAGCGACGCTCTCGGTGATCCTCAGCCAATCAGAGAGGTGAACCCCAACACAACGTCACTTCCTTCTCCTGCTGCCTGCTGCTACTTCTATTCTAGCTGCCCCCCCCCCCCCCCCCTTCCACACAGCGTGTTATGTTAGTCCTGGTGGTGTGAGCTGGCGCTATGGTTTTCTTTTTTCTTTCAGTTATCGTCTTAAAATACCGTGTTTAATTCTTCACACAACTGTGTTTAATGTATGCGACACAAAAGAGCCTAACTTTACCTTACAAGGATAACAATGTTGTCTGTTTCTGATTGGGTAGCGCGACTCAAAATGATTAGTGAATAGACTTCTCAGCCAACCATTTAGTTTGACCTTCCGGCTAAGAGGAGCGAGGACAGTCAGAGAAAAGAAAGCCAGTCACTCACAACCACCGCCTCTAAAACTGAACTAATGCACAGCTGTGTTGCTTCACTTCTGGCTCTAGTCTTTGCTTGACTATCTGATGCTTCTCTACTAAAACGTCTTGAGGATGACGTGTCTGAGTCTTGAGCGGACTGAGCAAGAAAAAGACTTAAGTATAGACTGAAGCGCTCCAAGCTGGATCTCTGTCAACATCATTTTGCGTTTAGGACCAAATGGTTTGCTTACGCAAAAGACGGTACATTTTCTCTTGCCATTAGTCAGCTATAATTCATTTCGTGAAAAATGCACCTATTTTTCTTTCATATTTCTTTCATTCACAGTTGAGTTGCCACACCTGAATGTAACACAAATATTTAAATCAACGGGCTTGAGTTGATATAGCCTTAAGCAGTAGGTGATGTTAAGTCGAAGCTGTCTGTGTTTCACACATTCTTGTGAATTACCAGTTGTATTGCTGTCTCTGCCGCAGTGTTGAAAAGCACACGGAGTAGTCGGGGTTCCTGCTCTTGTCTTCCACTCCCATACCTACTAAATAAGCGTGATGGTTTGTTATGCGGCTGTACCTTGTACTCTTCAGGTAAGTGACTGGAGAGGTTGTCATGCATGTGGTCAGCTCAGGCCCACACTAACGTATGTGTGCTGCTGGGTCCTAGAGAGAGACTGTGTTCTCTGGGATGACTCCCCTAGAGGTGTAAGATGTCATTAACAGACTGTCTGAGGTGGGTTCGTGTGCATGTCAGCGGACTTTCCCTCCCTGTCGATAACAAGGCGTCGGCTTCAGTGTTGACTTATCCTCGGTCTCCTTGTGTATTTTGTTGTCGCGTTAATGCCTCAACCTTGACCCCGCTGATCCTCGCTGATCCTGTCTGTCTGTCTGTCTGTGTCCTGCATTCCCAGGCCGACGAGCGCTTCCGAAAGAACATTCAGGGCTCCCCCCAGACCGCCCCACCCACCAAGCAGCCCCCCGTGCCCCCGCTCCGAACCCTACTCTAACGGCAGCTCCTCCTCCGAGTCTGTCCCGCCTGCCATGCACCGACCCATGGAACCACAGGTAAACCCCTCATCCCTCCCTTCTCTCTCTTCATACAGTAGGTTATCTGACAGCAAGGCATTGACGCCACGAGTTGTCCATTCTAGCACCCACACAGATATGGAATGATGTATCTCTGTGGGTGAGCTAGTAGAGGTCCCAATACAATGACATACTCTGATGTCAGTAGATCTACTCATTTGTGTCATAATGGGATTTCTGGAACCTGCCACTAATTGACCTGAGCAAAAGGTTGTCCCTTCAGTGGCGTGATAAACATTACCCAGGATGCCAGAGGAGGCTGCATGTGATTGGCTGCTCATCTCCCCTTCACTCATCTCCATGCCCCTCTCACTGTGCCATTCAACTATCTGTTGTCCTGTTATTTGTCAGCACTGTAAATGTTTTGTGTGTGAACCTGTTAGGCGGTTTCTGTTGTCGCTTTTGTACGTCTCAGACTGCATGACGTCTGTATGTGCAATGCATGTCTGTTATATGCATATGTTTTCAGCCATGTCCTTCATCTCTGTGCCTTCACTCTGTGGTTTGACCTTCTCCCCCCTACCTCCCTCCTGTTCTCTCCCCTCTGTGTGTCTGTCTGTCTGGAAGGTCCAGTGGTCCCACCTGGCCGCTCTTAAGAGCAGCAGCGCCGCCCCGCCCCCCGTCGTGTCTCGCTCCCATTCCTTCAGTGAACCCGCGGTTCCTAGTTTTGCACATCTCCATCTGCGCTCCCAGGAGCCCCACCACCTTCACCCCTCTGCTGCTGCACGCACTGACCCCCAGCCCCCCGCCTCGGGCCCCAGCGACGAGGTGCCCCCCAGGGTAAGAAAGGACACCCCAGGGGACCTCCTTTTTCAGCCCCCATCTGTGGTCCCCTCTCAAGGGCAAGCTAGCCATGTCTACAGCCTCTCTGGGTGTCCCATTCAACACCAGTGGGACTGGGGGCTTTTGCCTTCGCCATTATAAGGCTATGTTCCACAGTATAGTGTAGAGCTACAATAAGGTAGATTAGACTAGTAGTCTGGTCCAGTAGCATAATCAGTGACTGATTGTAACTCCTGGTTGTAGCTGCAATTGTCCCAGTGTACAGTACTGGAGTCCCTATAGTAATTAGCTTTACTCAGTGCTGTGCTTCCACTGGCTAACTACACACCATATGGTCCTGCATGGCTTCATGAGTTGTTCTGCTTCTAGTACTTCACCGTGTACATCCTGCATGTCCATCATATTCACTGTTCACTAATGTAACGGAGGGCTGACCGAAACCAATACATAGACCAGGGTTTCCTGAGTTTGGAAAACCCTGAATAGACCACTGCTTGGTGGGGACAATAGATCATAACTATTGAATAATGATTTGGGTCCATTACCAATATCCATGTCTTTGTAGATGAATAAAATGATCCAACGATCTATTTGTAGGGGTAGAAGAGGGATTGGGGCTATGCAGCGGTGCTAGGCCCTGCTGTGTGGTGGTGGTAGTTTATGCTCCTGTAGCCAGGTGTGTGAGGGCGTCTGTCTTGTCTACCACAGGTTCCAGTGAGGACAACGTCCAGGTCCCCTGTGTTGTCACGCAGAGACTCTCCTCTCCAGGCCTCTGCCCCGCCTAGCAACCAGGCAGTACAGAGGAGCGCCGGCAGGTAGGCGGTCAACTTTGTGTGGTGTTTGAAAAAGTTCAATTGTTCGTGGGGTGGGTATGGGGAAGTGTGTTTTCAATCTCTCTCCTGTGTCTTCCAGTAATGCGGAGCCACGTCTGCTGTGGGACCGAGTGGAGAAGCTGGTTCCCAGGCCCGGCAGTGGCAGTTCCTCTGGCTCCTCCAACTCCAGCTCCCAGGCCGGCTCTGGGGAGAGGTTCAGAGCACGCTGTGAGTGTACACACACGAATCTCCACACACACACACACACACACACACACACACACACACACACACACGAATACACACACACACACACACGAATACACACACACACACACACGAATACACCCAACACACGAATACACACACACACACATGAATACACACACACACACACG
>NC_088400.1:61529229-61639229 GCF_034236695.1 Oncorhynchus nerka | reverse complement strand
TACAAGCTTGGCACACCTTTATTTGGGGAATTCCTCACATTCTTCTCTGCAGATCCTCTCAAGTTATGTCAGGTTGGATGGGGAGCGTCACTGTACAGCTATTTTCAGGTCTCTCCAGAGATGTTAGATTGGGTTCAATTTGGGGCTCTGGCTAGGCTACTCAATGACATTCAGAGACCAAGCCATTCCTGTGTTGTCTTGGCTGTGTACGTAGGGTTGTTGTCCTGTTGCAAGGTGAACCTTTGCCCCAGTCAGAGGTCCTGAGCGCTCTGGAGCAGGTTCTCATCAAGGATCTCTCTGTACTATACCCAGTTCATCTGTCCCTCAATCCTGAATAGTCTCCCAGTCCCTGCTGCTGAAAAACATCCCCACAGCATGATGCTGCCAGCACCATGCTTCACTGTAGGGATGGTGCCAGGTTTCCTCCAGATGTGACGCTTGGCATTAAAGGCAAGGAGTTCAATCTTGCTTTCATAAGACCAGAGAATCTTGGTCAAACTCCAATCTTGGCAAACTCCAAGCAGGCTGTCGTGCCTTTTACTGAGGATTGGCTTCTGTCTGACCATTCTATCATGAAGGCCTGATTTGGTGGAGCGCTGCAGAGATGGTTGTCCTTCTGGAAGGTTCTCTCATCTCAACAGAGGAACTCTGTCAGTGACCATCGGGCTCTTGGTCGCCTCCCTGACCAAGACCTTTCTCCCCCGATTGCTCAGTTTGTCTGGGAGGCCAGCTCTAGGAAGAGTCTTGGTAGTTCCAAACTTCTTGCATTTAAGAATGATGGAGGTCACTGTGTTCTTGGGGACCTTCAGTTCTGCAGATATTTTCTGTACCCTTCCCCAGATCTGTGCCTCGACACAATCCTGTCTCTGAGCTCTACGGACAATTCCTTCGACTTCATGGCTTGGTTTTTGCTCTGAAATGCCTTGTCAACTGTGGGACCTTATAGACAGGTGTGTGCCTTTCCAAATCATGTCCAGTCAATGTAATTTACCACAGCTGGACAACAGTCAAGTTGAAGAAACATCTCAAGGATGATCAATGGAAACAGGCTGCACCGGAGCTCAAGTTCGAGTCTCATAGCAAAGAGTCTAAATAATTATGTAAAAACCTGTTTTCGCTTTGTCATTATGGGGTATTGTGTGTAGATCAATTTTAGAATAAGGCTGTAATGTAACAATGTGGAAAAAGTGAAGGGGTCTGAATACTTTCCGAATGCACTGTACACACACAAACACATGTTCTTACTAACTTGATTGTCCATCTGTTTGTGTAGCCTACATTAGGTCTAACCAGATCATGGGCTGGGGGGAGAAGGCCATAGAGATCAGGTCTGTGGAGACAGGACACCTGGACGGGGTCTTCATGCACAAGAGAGCCCAGAGACTCAAGTTCCTGTGTGAGAGGAACGACAAGGTGAGTTCTGCGTACAACACACACTTTGCTTACTTGCTTAGAGATGTTGATAATGACGCTATTCTCACACACTCTCTCTCACACTGTCTTTGTCCTGCAGGTGTTCTTTGCGTCGGTGCGCTCTGGAGGTTCCAGCCAGGTCTACTTCATGACCCTGGGCCGTACCTCCCTGCTTAGCTGGTAGTGTACACACACACCCAGCAGCATGAAGACAGCACCCCTCGGTTTATTACCACCATAATGATGACTCATGACAATGATTTATCTTGAACTTGACGTACAACTGGAGTACTGAGCTCTGAGGCGGCGCGATACATAAATATCACCTGTTTCAAATAAGAAAAGACAATTGCACGATAAACGGACTGAAATCATGAAGGGGAGGCCACGGGGTCCCTATAGGCTGATGGGACTGTGTTTGTTTGTCAGTTGGTAGTGCTGTCATCATGCCCATTGGCCACTCTGCTCTGACAACAGACGTCATCAGCTTTTCTGGGTTCTCGCCCCCAAACCCTACTAGAGCCTCCCCTTACCTCCTACACCAGTGGGAGTAGGGATCTGAGCCCGACTTATTCAAAACACTGGTAGATGTTAATGTCTCTCTATTGGAAGAAGAGTGAGGGGCTTATGTGTGTGTGACAGAGGATGGAAAGGGAGGAAAATAACAAAGGGGACCTTATAGCACCAGACAGGTGAAAGGTCATACAGTAGTGTGTTATTGTGTTTAGTCCAGGTCATGTTCAGGTCAACCTCTTGTGTTGAGTTTCTTAGATCAGTTCCTCGGACTGACATGCCGTTGCCACCACATGGGTACATTTTCAAATGGGTCGTGCTTGACATTGAAAATGTAACTTTTGTCTCTTTTTCACTCCGGCCTTCCTCTTGATAAAGGTTCAAACAGGGTTAAAGTGTGGAGAGAAGTTTCATCAAAGATGTCGACTTAACCCTTAATAGGACACTGCAACCTTATAGGGGCCTTTCCAGTCCCATATACTCCTGAGGGTCTTTTCCAGCCTCCCTCAACTTTAACGTGCCACATTGCCTCTCCTTGGTCGTGTTGGGCAAACTGTGAATGGGTTGATATGTACAGTAGACACTAGAGAACGGTCTTGGTCATGAGTTGTGACTTTGACCCACCATTTGGTAGCATGATGACCAGGATATTCAATGGAACAAGTGTCAAGATTAAATATACCTTAAGGATTTGTAGATGAAGCATTAAAATCCACAACATATCCAAATGTATCAGCAACCATAGCTTTCGATTGGTTTGGTTTTCATTTTTATGGGCCCCTCCACTGAATTCAGGTTTACGTTTGTGGCTACTTGTACAATCTGTTGTGACAAATGCATTAGGTTTTGCTCAGAAGTCCTACAGGAAATGTATCAAAATCTGACATTTTGAGTGCGATTGAATTATTAAATGTAAAAACTATTATAAAGCAGCATGGTCCCCATTTTGATACGTTTGTGAAATCGTTGTAATTCGATGTTGGACTACTTTAATACCAACAGACTAACATAGTCGGGTAGCTTCACCCCCTCAGCTTGTCTGCATTATTTTAGTATCTTGACTCTGAGGGCAGAAGGGGACATTTTTGTTTTGTACAGTCTGTCCCAGTCCAGGCAGTAGTATGCTATGGATTAAAGCAACACGACAACAACCTAGAAGCCTTTCCAAACCCCAGCAGCTCCTGGTGTTATTTCTTTTGTTTTCCTCTCGCCTCTTGATCCAACTAGTGAAAAATCGGACGGCACTTGTTTGTCCTAATGTTTCCTGGTTAGCCTGGGTACCAGTCTGAAGCAACAGCAAGGAGCTCCACTGTCCTGGTCTTCTGACATAGACTGGCACCACAGTTAGATTGTTTGTATGAACACAAGTTTTTTTTAAAGAATGGAAATCATAATGTCTCTAGGGTTACATGTCCCTCCAAAGCTTGACTCTCTTACAGTGGACTGTCACATCCTCTAAAGAGGCCTGTAAGAATATAGAAATTAGATGCTTTTTCCTTTGCAAATCTGTGAAACGCAGTGCCATGCCAAGATGGCACAAGTCACACATTTTAACAGTGTTACAAACCACTACAGAAAGTATCGATAGCATTTTTAACTCCTAGATTTTAGTTTGTTTCTGTCATTTTTATTACCCTTTTAATTATGCGACTGCAGTGGTTTTTAAATTAATGCACACATTTATGTTGAAAGTGTTTACAGAGGCAATGTTTTGTTAAACCAATGTGCATCAATATACATATTTATGTTTTTATTTTAGGGCAATTCTCCCTTTTTTATTTTTAGCTTGTGTATCATTTGGAGGTTCATGTACAGGAATGACCCTCGACCTCTGTTCATTCACTTTTCAAAAATGACAAGATTCTGAGTTTAAATCACTGATTTTCCTGGATAACACAGCAGTGTGCCCTTGGCTGTGGCAACGTTGTGACATGGTTCTCTGCTGCCCAGGTGCCAGGTGACAAGTGTTTCTACCATGCTACTCTAATTTATGCCCTCTGTGTATTATGGGAATTATTGTATTTTCCTCAAGGTCTTTTTTCCATTGAATAAAATCCTAAGTAATTTACTAAATTGTGTGAGGTAGTTTTGTAACCCTTTAACATAAAGCATTCAGTCTTCTCTATTGTGTGAAATAAATGTGAGGCTGTAAACAAATTGAATGTCATTTTTAATCTGAGCCTAAGAAACATTATGGAGATATTGTATTTTAAGTGTTTCAAATACGTTAACATTTATACAAACCATGTAAAAGAACCTCAAGTAAATGTTGCGTGACATTTCCAAATTGTAACACCTTTAATTAAAGACTCCTTGTACTTCTGTCAGTTATCTCTAGCCTGTCTGTCTAGTATCTTCTGTCAGTTATCTCTAGCCTGTCTGTCTAGTTATCTTCTGTCAGTTATCTCTAGCCTGTCTGTCTAGTTATCTTCTGTCAGTTATCTCTAGCCTGTCTGTCTAGTTATCTTCTGTCAGTTATCTCTAGCCTGTCTGTCTAGTTATCTCTAGCCTGTCTGTCTAGTTATCTTCTGTCAGTTATCTCTAGCCTGTCTGTCTAGTTATCTTCTGTCAGTTATCTCTAGCCTGTCTGTCTAGTTATCTTCTGTCAGTTATCTCTAGCCTGTCTGTCTAGTTATCTCTAGCCTGTCTGTCTAGTTATCTTCTGTCAGTTATCTCTAGCCTGTCTGTCTAGTTATCTCTAGCCTGTCTGTCTAGTTATCTTCTGTCAGTTATCTCTAGCCTGTCTGTCTAGTTATCTCTAGCCTGTCTGTCTAGTTATCTTCTGTCAGTTATCTCTAGCCTGTCTGTGCTGTCGCCTGTCTGCCGTCGCCTCTCTGTGCTGTAGCTTGTCTGTGCTGTCGCCTGTCTGCCAGACAACTCGAGACTGATGTTTATGTCAAGCATCAGCATGTGAACTGCATCATGACAAAGGTTTGTTTCATGATAAGAAATGTTCAAGTTTGGGCCACAAGTGCCATACATTTGACTCACCTTTTGTATGTAGCTAGCTTGGACGATGTTACTGGTGGTTCTGACTGTATCATGATTTTGGTATGAATTGCACGTCGAACTTCAAAAAGGAAGCAGCGATGCTGCAGGCAGTCTGTAAACCTGTCAACGCTAGCTAACGTTAACTAGTTAGGTAACCTACAAACGGTATCATTTTGCATTTGTCGACTATTCATTTTAGCCAGCCAACTTTGTGTCGAATACCACGCCCAGTAGCTGTTGTCACTGTCGACTAGAACATGTCAGGACCACCAAATAAGTGCTGCTAACTTGGCTACCTACCTCTGGTGAGTGAATTTCTTCTGCATTTTAAGTAAGACATTTAGCGATCTAGATCATAACAGGCTCTGTGTGTGTTACCCAGGCCAGCCTGCACGTGTACCACTGTCTCCTCTTGTCCATTCAGCTGAAAGAGAGAGGGGCACCTGCACCCCAGACATGAGCATGGAGGACTCATGAAAGATTTGATGCTTTTTAACAGAAGCCACCATTCACAATTGGGCGTGCTGACTGACTGGGGAGTTGTCTGGCCTGGGCAATGAGTTGGCTTGGCCCAACAGCTGGCCAAGTCCCACGAGGGTCTCTCCCTTTTCTCCTGCCTGCCTCCAGGTCCTCACCCTGGCCCAATGGACCACAACACTCCTGTTACTGCTCTTCACCGACCTGGCCCTCTCTGCCAAGGCTGGAGGCTGGAGGCCGCCTGTCAATAGTAGTCATTACTGGTCAGTGGTCAAAAGTAATTCAACTGACAAAATTATTAAACCAGTTTTTAATTAGTGCATAAATAATTTTCTAAACATTTCCTGAACTTTCTTCCTGTTTTGTGCCTACTGAACATGACAGTGTATGTTGCCTGAGATGGCTGGAGGTCAGTGGTGACGTGACCCTTGTAATTGAAAGGCCAGCGGGGTCAAATAAAAGGTCAGAGAGCACAGTGGCCATAGGGCCCTCTTCTGCTCCCCTTGACACCGGTAGCGCAGGGTCTTCTCGTAAAAGTGTCCCGACTCTCTACTTCACTACTTGTCTTTTTAATCCTAATTTGTGTAGTCAGTTATTGCCCGAGGCCTATTCCTGATTTGAAAAAACATTTGAAACCAAATCTTCGTCTAACCTTTGAAACTGTTTGGAGTGCTGTGTTGAAGACCTGCTGCCATTTTGAGGAATGCCATTCATTTGTGGCTGAGAATGCAAATCGGGGCATAGGTGGACTTCCAGCCGTTGTTGCTGCAAAGACACCTGTTTACTTTAAGCCGAGGGGGCAGATGGTCTCTAAGCCACTGTAACAGAGTGGCTGATGGTAAATGGGCTACTGTGTTATTAGACTGTTATACAGTATGTTGGTGGACCTCCAGCAGTTGTTGCAAAGACACCTGTTTACTTTAAGCCGAGGGGGCAGATGGTCTCTAAGCCACTGTAACAGAGTGGCTGATGGTCAATGGGCTACTGTGTTATTAGACTGTTATACAGTATGTTGGTGGACCTCCAGCAGTTGTTGTAAAGACACCTGTTTACTTTAAGCCGAGGGGGCAGATGGTCTCTACGCCGCTGTAACAGAGAGAGGCTGGCAGCTTACGGTCAATGGGCTACTGCAGCGTTCCCCAACTAGTGGCCCGTGGCCAAAATTGGTTGTTTTGAAATAATTGTTAAAGTCAAACATATATTTGTTTGTACTTCTTGTGGGCCATTTGCAGTCTACAAATGATTTGTAATTATGTTCCAGGCCCCCGACCATCTGCTTAAGAAGAAATTGGCCCGTAGCTGAATCTAGTTGAAGATTCCTGGTCTGCTGTGTTGTTAGACTGTTCTATAGTACCATGGGTCAGCTTTACTCTTGCCTCCAGCCCTCAAACATCTGCCCGGGCTTCTCTGCTCTCCTCAGCGCTGTGGTTCTATTACACAGCCAAGGTAATACTGAGTGCCAAAACACAACTATGATACGCTCACAGTCCCAACAGTGACTTATTTGAGTGTCAGATAAACAAGTCACAGTTGGGAGCATTTGACTTTTGTTTATAAAAAAAAAGTTCTGTCCAGTACCACCAACTCTGTTTAAACTTGCCTTTGTTTTCTCTAGCCTAAATACATGCAGTGTTCATCCCAACTTAAAGTTGAGGAACTAAACTATTTTTTTGTGCTTCTAAGTAATTTCCCTTAGTGTGCCTCCCGCAACAATAAAAAGGTCCCCCTTTTCATCCTCATTCCAGCCCACCCTACATGCCCATCCTGTCCCCTTTCACCCCACTGCGACTCTCCCCTCCCCTCTTTTATTCTCTGTAAGGACATGCAGTGCTTTTAACATGATTTACCCCAGTAGAAGTGTGTAACCCTGACCCTCACCCCAACCAAGACAAAAACAAAGGGGTTAGAGCTGCTGCAGTTCCCCAGCTAGCCAGGTGTTCCTCACCCCAGGCCTGTGTTCTTGCAGCACTGGCCTCATGTTGCAGCTGCCTGCATGGCTCTCTTTGTCTGCTTCTATTATTGGCCATACACCTCGTTGATTCATTGCTCACACAAGGGAAGACCCTTTCAGAGTGACAGGGTCTGTCTGTCTCTGTCTGTCTGTCTGTCTGTCTGTCTGTCTGTCTGTCTGTCTGTGCATGCCTATAGGAGACTGGGTTCATATGCATCTGTGCATGCCTATAGGAGACTGGGTTCATATGCGTCTGTGCATGCCTATAGGAGACTGGGTTCATATGCATCTGTGCATGCCTATAGGAGACTGGGTTCATATGCGTCTGTGCATGCCTATAGGAGACTGGGGTCATATGCGTCTGTGCATGCCTATAGGAGACTGGGGTCATATGCGTCTGTGCATGCCTATAGGAGACTGGGGTCATATGCGTCTGTGCATGCCTATAGGAGACTGGGGTCATATGCGTCTGTGCATGCCTATAGGAGACTGGGGTCATATGCGTCTGTGCATGCCTGGAGACTGGGGTCATATGCCTGTGCATGCCTAGGAGACTGGGGTCATATGCGTCTGTGCATGCCTATAGGAGACTGGGGTCATATGCGTCTGTGCATGCCTATAGGAGACTGGGGTCATATGCGTCTGTGCATGCCTATAGGAGACTGGGGTCATATGCGTCTGTGCATGCCTATAGGAGACTGGGGTCATATGCGTCTGTGCATGCCTATAGGAGACTGGGGTCATATGCGTCTGTGCATGCCTATAGGAGACTGGGGTCATATGCGTCTGCATGCCTATAGGAGACTGGGGTCATATGCGTCTGCCTGTCTGCGTTTGTGTGTCTCATTGTGAGGTCACTGTACTCCCATTGGTGGAGCCAGGCAGCCAGTGTCTATCCGAGGAATGGTCGACATTGTAGCTCCATCTGTTGAGCCACTCATTGTTCAACCTGCCTGACTGGCTTGGAAAAAAACTGTGCCTTATGATCAACACACTATCCTTGGATTTTGGGTTTGAAGAGTAGGAAGTGTTTGGAATGTGAAATACTTAATTCTTTGCTCACATCTGTTGAGCAGGGATCTATGAACTTACAAAAGCTTTCTCTAATGCTGGAATGAACTAAGTTATCTCCCTAAGGACATTTTACTAAAGAGGTTTGCTTTGTTCGGCCGTTGGATGTTCTGCTGAGGTCAGGGTAAGTAGAGACATTAGGCCTTAACTATTTTAGGCTATCTTTCCCATTAAACCATGTCTGTTTCAATGCAGCATTTCAATAGGCTTATGTCAAATGTCTTCTGACAGAATGACAAGAGTTTTAAGAAAACAAGTATTTCGCTGTACCCAATTAGGCCTTCATGTGTTATTTTTCCTTGGAATGTGTAGTGATTTATGTTTGACCAAGGGCATGTCTCTTCACCAGTGGAGTGGTCACCTTGGAACACGTTGTCTCACCACACCTGGTGACAGGTTTCTCTTTCTTATAGGGCTCTCACAGGGCTTTGGGGCAAATGTCTTTTAAGGGACTTTTAGCACGAGAGGGTGTATGTTATGAGACGCTGACTGTGCACATTTTTGTTTCAACATTTAGTTTATTCTGGTTTTACAGTTTAGTGAAAAATAACACATCGTGAGGAGATTGTAGCAAGTTATGCTTCACTTCATACTGAAAAGAATCATCTATTAGGAAAGTCTGAATTTGACCTAGATATACTGAGCCTTCAGTAAGTGTTCATACCCCTTGACTTATTCCACATTTTGTTGTTACAGCCTGAATTCAAAATGGATGAAATATAAACAAATTCTCACCCATCTACACACAATATCCCATAATGAAATGTTTGCACATTTATTGAAAATGAAATACAGAAATCAAATTTTCCGAAATGTTCACACCCGAGTCAATACTTTGTAGAAGCACCTTTGGCAGTGATGACAGCTGTGAGTCTTTCTCGTACAGCATTCCACACCTGGACTGTGCAACATTTTCCCATTCATTCTGTAATCATTGCTAGACAACCATTTTCAGGTCTTGCCATAGATTTTCAAATAGATTTAACCCCCCCATCCTGGAAAAAATATGATTTGTCCCCCCAATATATCACTGTAAACATAACTATGTAATTCCAATAATATTAATAATATGCAGTGAAAGCACTTGTGCTGATTATAGACAATTAATAGGGCGTTTTTAAGTTTCAAAAGATTGAGACCCCCCGCCCTTTACCTCACAATGGTTTGATCCACTGCCTCCCAGCCCTCAGCACTGACACATGATGCAGGTACTCTGCGTGTGTGGGGAATCTGAGACGGTCGTTGGTGCCTGACCTCCAGTAAGTAGTTCAAACAAAGGATATGTTAGATATTTCTTTACTTCTATCACTCAATACAAGAAGACACATTTATAACCGTCACCAGTCTTCATTTCGCTGCATTAAATTACAGGTCACTCTATGTTAGCTAGTGGTTAGCTGATGTTTGCTAGCTAGCTAGCTACAGTAACATCAACCAGTGTTGGCAGCTATTTGAATTTGAGTCGATGAGAGAAGCTAGCAATGCAATGTAGTGTTCCTTAGCTGGCAAGGTAACAGAGAGTTCGTGTCTACCGTCTGAAAGGCACTCAATGCACGTAACTAACATGAGGTTACTCCAGTCAATCGCACCATAGCGATGTTTTATGTTGGCAGGGTTCACACACAATAGCTGAATTTGCAGAGCTATGTGGTGTCGTCAAATATGGAATCTTTGCTATCGTCAGTTAATTCAGCAGCATACCACCCTGCATACCACTGCTGGCTTGCTTCTGAAGCTAAGCAGGGTTGGTCCTGGATGGAAGACCAGATGCTGCTGGAAGTGGTGTTGTAGGGCCAGTAGGAGGCACTCTTTACTCGGGTCTAAAAAAAAAAAATTATATATATATATATATATATCCCAATACCCCACAGACACTGCCCCGTGTAGGGTGCCGTCTTTCAGATGGGATTTTAAACGGGTGTCCTGACTCTCTGAGGTCATTAAAGATCCCATGGCACTTATTTTAAGAGTAGGGGTGTTAACCCTGGTGTCCTGACTAAATTCCCAATCTGGCCCTCAAACCATCACGGTCACCTAATAATCCCCAGTTTACAATTGTCTCTTTCATCTCCCCTGTAACTATTCCCCAGGTCGTTGCTGCAAATGAGAACGTGCTCTCAGTCAACCTACCTGGTAAAATAAATTCCAAGATCAGCATGCAGCTGAAGTGCTTCGAAGTCCCTGTGATAAGGTTAGCGATAAACTGAACAGAACTACACTCTCTTCTAAATATCTTTAATGGTCTCGTTGCAAAAGCTACATTGTCGCCAGGGCACTTTGAAGTACCTGTGTGCCGATCTTGGAATAAACTGAAGATATCAAAGATTATAGCAAACACCACAGAAACGGAATTTGTGCTCGCTAGCTCTGCAAATGCAGCTATTTGTTGGAAGCCAGCCAATATGAAACAAACTATATTAAAATTACAGAAGGTTGCAGCATACGTTGTGTAAATTGTGAACTAATCCAACTGTCAACCCTTGTCACTGCAATCCGTGTCACATTTGCTAGCTGACTAGCTAGCTACCTTTAAGATCGAAGTCCATCTAGAATGATAGATGCCCATCTCTTACTGTAAATAACCTGCACACTGTGTGTGTGTGTGTGTGTAGCCAGCCAGGTAGAAAAATGGCAGAAAAAAGACTGACATCAGAGTATTTTTCAGTACACCAAAACGCAAAGTAAGAACGCTAGTAGCCTAATATCTCAAAGACTAGTTGATAAAATGTTCATTAGAAAGAAGTGAAATGCTGATGGAAATGTTTCACAATGATGTCATTAGGCAGAGCAGGCAACAGATGGCACACAGACAGCAGAGCTGGGGACAGATTGGCAGGGACAGACTGGCAGAGCAGGCAACAGATGTCATACAGACAGCAGAGCAGGCAACAGATGTCATACAGACAGCAGAGCTGGGGACAGATGTCATACAGACAGCAGAGCTGGGGACAGATGTCATACAGACAGCAGAGCTGGGGACAGATGTCATACAGACAGCAGAGCTGGGGACAGATGTCATACAGACAGCAGAGCTGGGGACAGATGTCATACAGACAGCAGAGCTGGGGACAGATGTCATACAGACAGCAGAGCTGGGGACAGATGGCATACAGACAGCAGAGCAGGGGACAGATGTCATACAGACAGCAGAGCTGGGGACAGATGGGCAGGGACAGACTGGCAGAGCAGGCAACAGATGGCATACAGCCAGCAGAGCTGGGGACAGATGGGCAGGGACAGACAGCAGAGCTGGGGACAGATGGGCAGGGACAGACAGCAGAGCTGGGGACAGATGGGCAGGGACAGACTGGCAGAGCAGGCAACAGATGGCATACAGACAGCAGAGCTGGGGACAGATGGGCAGGGACAGACAGCAGAGCTGGGAACAGATGGGCAGGGACAGACAGCAGAGCTGGGGACAGATGGCATACAGACAGCAGAGCTGGGGACA
The DNA here is from genome assembly GCF_034236695.1 of Oncorhynchus nerka. Taxonomy (NCBI): domain Eukaryota; kingdom Metazoa; phylum Chordata; class Actinopteri; order Salmoniformes; family Salmonidae; genus Oncorhynchus; species Oncorhynchus nerka. The sequence goes on along the minus strand of NC_088400.1, from coordinate 61,627,362 downwards.
GATGGCATACAGACAGCAGAGCTGGGGACAGATGGGCAGGGACAGACAGCAGAGCTGGGGACAGATGGCATACAGACAGCAGAGCTGGGGACAGATGGGCAGGGACAGACAGCAGAGCTGGGAACAGATGGGCAGGGACAGACAGCAGAGCTGGGGACAGATTGGCAGGGACAGACAGCAGAGCTGGGGACAGATTGACAGGGTCAGACAGCAGAGCTGGGGACAGATTGGCAGGGACAGACAGCAGAGCTGGGGACAGATTGGCAGGGACAGACAGCAGAGCTGGGGACAGATTGGCAGGGACAGACAGCAGAGCTGGGGACAGATTGGGGACAGATGGCAGGGACAGACAGCAGAGCTGGCAGGGACAGACAGCAGAGCTGGGGACAGATTGACAGGGACAGACAGCAGAGCTGGGGACAGATTGACAGGGTCAGACAGCAGAGCTGGGGACAGATTGACAGGGTCAGACAGCAGAGCTGGGGACAGATTGGCAGGGACAGACAGCAGAGCTGGGGACAGATTGACAGGGAGTCTCAGGTAAGTTTGTTTGAAAGGTTCTCTCATTTTTAGACTTAAATAGGGACATAATTTGAAAATGCCATGGATACCCCCACTCTCAACTTAAACTGGTGACTGAACTAAGATTTGTTTAAGGCAATGGTATTGCTGTTGTGATTAATTGTGTAGTTTTGGGTACTGGTAGGTATGGCAAACACATGATTTATTTTCTAGGAGACTGTGAGTCAGTGAGGGTGGTGAAAGGGGAAGAGCCAAGGAGAGAGACTTCAGAGGACACTGTCACAGCCACGGCAGGACCAGGTGTCACCCTTGTTGCCAGCAGCACCAGTATAGTGGACAGTGGCACAGCATTGTCCAGTTACCTCAGTGATGGGACAAAACCATATCAGCCACACCCACAATTTGTAGAACCACAAACTCTTGCCAACAGAGTGTTGACATTTCAAGAGAGATGCTTTCACGATTTCCCCTGGCTACATTATAATCCATCAGTAAAAGGAGTGTTGTGTTTTCACTGTAGCCAAGGGTTTTCAAGCCAGCCATCTGTTGGCCAAAGAGCAGATGCTGCCTTCATTAGCGCAGGATTTAGGAACTGGAGAAAAGCCATTTGTAAAATTCACAGCACATCAAAACTGCCAAACCCACCGCCACTGTGTAACTGTAACAGCACACCAAAACAGCCAAACCCACCGCCACTGTGTAACTGTAACAGCACACCAAAACTGCCAAACCCACCGCCACTGTGTAACTGTAACAGCACACCAAAACTGCCAAACCCACCGCCACTGTGTAACTGTAACAGCACACCAAAACTGCCAAACCCACCGCCACTGTGTAACTGTAACAGCACACCAAAACTGCCAAACCCACCGCCACTGTGTAACTGTAACAGCACACCAAAACTGCCAAATCCACCGCCACTGTGTAACTGTAACAGCACACCAAAACTGCCAAACCCACCGCCACTGTGTAACTGTAACAGCACATCAAAACTGCCAAACCCACCGCCACTGTGTAACTGTAACAGCACACCAAAACTGCCAAACCCACCGCCACTGTGTAACTGTAACAGCACATCAAAACAGCCAAACCCACCGCCACTGTGTAACTGTAACAGCACACCAGTTAAATCCAATCCGTGTCCCGTTATCCAGCACGTGGGGTAAACAGCAGAAATGACGAAAGCTACCTTGCACTGTATGAGAAAGCAACAACATGGATTGAATCAATTGAGACACACTCAAGACGTTTTGCTGGCAAAGCAGTGGATCACTATAGGGCAGAATTTAAAAAAGTGTTGGATGGTGTGGAGGTTCAGTTTGCCGAGCGTTTTTACCAGGAAAGTCTAAACGTCCTGCATAAGTTGGAAAGAGCGCTTCTCACAGAGGAGTTGGATGAGTCTCTAGATCAGTACCCTGAGCTGAACATAGATTCTCTTTCCGTGCAGATCCCTCTCTTTTGCAACAAATACACCTGTAGCAGCAGAGGTAGCAGGAGGCTTCCAGTGGAGGTGCGGGGGGTTGTTTGACCAAATGGAGGTGCTGATCAGAATTTTGTTTGTGGAGCCAATGTCTTCATGTGAGGCTGAGAGGAGTTTGAGTGCATTCCGCAGGTTGAAGACTTGGCTACGGGCTAGCGTGGGCCAAGAGAGGACTGAACGCCGTAGTTATCTGTAAAGCACATCAAGACAGGCTGGACAGTCTTGAGGGAAAATATCTGCCAGCAATTTGTTGGATCCATTGAAACCTGCAAACATATGTTCAGTTCTTTTGTTCAGTAGTGTGTATAGCAGTGGTTCCCAACCTTTTGTTCAGTAGTGTGTATAGCAGTGGTTCCCAACCTTTTGTTCAGTAGTGTGTATAGCAGTGGTTCCCAACCTTTTGTTCAGTAGTGTGTATAGCAGTGGTTCCCAACCTTTTGAAGCCTTGTGCTGAATACGTTCATTACACTTGTTTATTTCACGGACCCCTTGCGATTACACCGGGGGGAACACGAGGGGACACGCACCTTGTTTATAGTATGATATTTGTTCTTTTGTTTGGTAGTTTTTAGTACATGACAGTACACTTAATAATTATTTATTTGATGTTATTTTATTTAAAATGGCATACTTTGTGTGACATACTTGTCCATAGCTGCTGTTTGAAGAGTTGAGACACTGACTGAACAATAAATAAGTCTTTTTGAAGGATATTTTGGTTGATTTATTTGGGTTATTCATTGAAGTAGTTCATTCACTTTTAGAACTGTACTTATTGAGGTTTTTGTTCTTGTAAAGCTATTGTAGTAGACTCAGGCCAGTGGCACATATTTAATGACTATATTAATGCATCAGAAAAAGGTAAATTCAATACGGAGACCAACTTTGTGATGGTTCTCAATGGAGAGTCTTAGATGAGATCACATGTTTATTGTATTTTTGAAAACTGCACCCATTCAGTGTACAGTACCATTGCCACCTACTGGCCTTTCTTGGTATTGCTGGTTGCAAATACAAATACCCGCATACATTTACATTTACATTTAAGTCATTTAGCAGACGCTCTTATCCAGGGCGACTTACAAATTGCATACATACTGGACTGATAATAACTATTATTATTAGTAGTATAATAATGATTTAAACATTTTAACAAGTTGGGACAACCCTTCAGTTAACTACTGTACCTATCAATTATCCAGTAGTAGTAATTATGGTTCCTCAATATACATTTAACATATTACTGTGTTACAGCACTACTTTTGGTGTCCCCCTCAGGAATTTCTCTTGAGAGAATTTAATGTAATTGTCCCCTCCAAAGTTGATATCAGATTTTCGCCCCTGCTCTGCAGACAGCCCCCTTCCCCACCAACACCAGAACCAAGGAGGGAACACCCAGACCCCCACACACCGCTGTCTTCCCAACCCAAAGCCCTGTGTTACATATTCATTAGCCTACTGCTTCGGTGCTTTAATCAATGAATGGACCGCCAATACTAGGAGGAGGGACTCTGGGCTGATGTTTGAAAGATGGTATCCAATTAAACGGCAGTTGAGCCTGGCGGCTGTCCAACAAGGCATGACATCATAGTCCACACAGCTTGATAGTTATGCAATCACTGATAATGAGCTACGTTATTCCAAGGAAAAGGTTGTAGGCTACACAACATCCGATTTCTGTAACAGCGTTTTGGTTTTTCTTGTCGACATTGGATTATCTGCATGTTTGAAGCAGCTCCTGGGAGCCTCTGGGGATGAGAGAGAGAGAGAGAGACACTGAAACCCTTTCTCCCTGCTCTCTTTGTGGCCCAAGTCTTTTTCAAATCTCTGCCGTCAGTCTCTCCTTATTAACAGGTAACTAGGTCACCTGGAGTCCCTGTGAGAACACGTTGAAAGATGCCTTGAAATATTTTTTAGGGGACATTCTTTCAACCGCTGCAGCCTAGCAACCCTGGGCCATGTTGCTAAGCAGCCCTCTTTCATATAATGCGCACACTCCCATCCTCCCATGACACCTTTAAAGGGATGTTACATTTTTAGCAGACATGAAAACATTTAGATGAGGTTTTAGGCCTAACCTTTAAAAGGCTAGAGGCTGCAGACTCAACAGATGTATCTGCCAACGTGATGATGCCTTGTAGCCACATTGTTGCACAGTTATGGCTAAATGATGATGCCGTGGGCTATACACTGACTGTTATTTCTTGTGATATTATAATATGCAGTTGTTTATAGTGGCCATCCGGGTTGGGGTCTTCAAATCCATTTCACAATACAAGAGATCTATTGAAACCCCTGTTTGAAAATGGCAGTTTATTTACCATTGTTACCATTGAGTGTTTCTATTGATTTACTTCCTGTTCCTTTACTGTTCAAACGAGTGACTCAGGGGAGGAACCATATGCTCCTGAAGCACGGGGGGAGTCGGGCCTTAGCCCAACACATAACGGCTATTTGTGTTTAAACAGAGCAGCCTCTGTTTCCCCTGAGATTGATGTGTTGTGTGACGTGGGCTGGGTGGGAGGTGGCACGCTGTGGCTGGCCCCTCTTAATTAGGACGGGGACCCCAGGAACGCACCCCTCTTTGTCTTAGCCAATCTGTGCCCTGCTGGGGAGCTCGGCTCAGGTCAGCTAGTCACATCCAAAATAGGTTCAGCCTTTGAGTAGCCTAGACATGGCCTTATTTACTATGAAAACATACAATACTTCCCATATGTTTCCTAAGACAGCAGTCTGCCGCAGAGCATATGTCAAGTTCTGTATTTATTGCAGTACAATTTGTCCAAAAGTGTAAAATATTGGTTTATGGAGGATCATTAGTTTAGTATATTCAATTATTCTGTCTCTCTGCTCTCTCTCTCTGCACTCTCTCTGCTCTCTCGGGTGAAGCTCACAAATCCGTCTACCTGTTCTCACTAAAGCCAAGAAATGAATCTCCCAGGTGTCGATAGAGTCAAGCCCGTTGAAGTTTCTCATCAGTTTACTGACCCCAGAGGTGTGTATGAGATGTATGTCTCGTGAGATTCAAACTTTAACGAGACATTTTATGAGCATGGATTCCCTCCTATTGTTTTTGAACTGAAGTCAAGCCTTGTGTAATGGAACTCAACTGGTCTTTTGGCTTTACTCACTGAAATACTCTTCCAATCGTTTTGAACCTCTCTCTCACTCACTCATGACGTAGACACGGTAAGACGGGGGTAGAAGTGGTGGGAGTTGTCCTCCGGGTCAGGCCTCAGCCTGCGAGGGCAGCGGAAATTGCAGCTTGCCCACGCCTGGGGGGAAGGAGAGGGAGGAGAGCGCTGGCTTTGACAGTGACCCAGAGTCAGCCTGAAACAGCACCGGTTCTAACCCGGCTGGAGGAGTGCCTGTTCCGAACACCCACCAACACAGGACTCCCTGTGTGAACCTGGGGTCCGAGGGGCCTCCTGACCCTCCGTCGGGGCAGCCTTCACCCGGGGAAGCCCTGAGGGAGCACCAGTCCAAGCTGGAGTTTGCCCTGAAGCTGGGCTACGCAGAGGGGCTGGTGCTGGCCAAGCTGGGACCGTACACACTCATCAACAACATACTGGGAGAGCTGGTCAAACTGGGCCGTAAAGGCAGAGACAAACCAACAGCTGACTGGGTCCACAGCTTCACAGCCCGCCCCCTCATCCTCCTGCTCTTCCTCCTCTTCTACCTGTGGGTATGTGGAGGCAGTGGAGGCGCAGCAGGGGAGGTCAGACTCCCCCTATCAGACAGACCTCCTCCTGCTCTTCCTCCTCTTCTACCTGTGGGTATGTGGAGGCGCAGCAGGGGAGGTCAGACTCCCCCTATCAGACAGACCTCCTCCTTGGGGACAAGGACAACCTGCGGCCCGTCGTCCTGGACGGTAGCAACGTGGCAATGAGGTGAGGGTCTATGAACCATAGGACGATCGTCTTGATTACAGAAAACACACAATGCCTATTTCCTCCATTGTAGCCCGTTGCTTGGTCTATGTCAAGGTAGTTGTGTAGCTGTTGTCAAAGTCACCTACATATTGTTGATATGATGCAAGAGCCTGTAAGGTAGTTAACGTCTGTCTCTGGTAGCCACGGCAATAAGGAGGTGTTCTCCTGCTACGGCATCCAGCTGGCTGTTGATTGGTTCCTGGAGCGAGGTCACCGTGACATCACTGTGTTTGTGCCGTCCTGGAAGAAAGAGCAGTCCCGCCCTGATGCCCTCATCACAGGTAAACACACACACACACACACACACACACGTAGGTGAACTCTGATGGGCCTCAGTGCTCACTGGATTACACGGTTCTCCAATTGTCTCTGTCTGTCTCTCTGTCTGTGTCTCTCTGTCTGTGTGTCTAGACCAGGATATCTTGCGTCGTCTGGAGAAGGACAAGATCTTGGTGTTCACTCCGTCTTGTCGGGTCCACCGTTTCATCGTCAAGCTGGCCTACAAGTCCGACGGCATCATCGTCTCCAACGACAATTACCGCGACCTGGCCTGTGAGAAGCCAGAGTGGAAGAAGTTAATTGACGAGCGGCTGCTCATCTACTCAGTTTGTCAACGACAAGTAAGGAAGGAGTGATACGGCTCCGGCGTAGCGTCCCATCTGCTTTAGCCTAGAAGTGGTATGATGTTCATTATGCTAATGCTTGGCTGTATAGGATTAAGTATGTTAATAATCTCTCTCCCTCTCCTTCCTCTCCCGCTCCAAACTCCTCTCCTCTCTCACTTCCTCCCTCTCTCTCCCCTCCCAGGTTCATGCCTCCTGATGACCCTCTAGGTCGTCATGGTCCCAGTCTGGAGAACTTCCTGAGGAAACGTCCCATCATGCCAGAGCACAAGAAGCAGCCCTGTCCTTACGGTGGGCCCCGCCATTATTATTAACTCTTTAGTACGTTCATCACTTCACCTTGACCATGTTCATGATGAAGACTTCTCCCAGTGTTATAATGTGAATGAATCATTTCTTCATCAGCTGGATGGCTTCCTGCTACTGGTGCTGAAGATGCATTGGGTTGCTACTTTCTAAGTGAACCGCTGCCACATCATCACTAGCCTGTGTGCTAACCAGTACCCTATCCTTTCTCCCCCTTTCTTTAGGCAAGAGGTGCACTTACGGCCACAAGTGTTAAGTACTACCACCCGGAGAGGAGTGCCCAGTGCAAAGACCTCTGCCACCTCCCCTAGCGCCAGGCTGGCGAAGAGCCACAGCGTGCCCAACAATGTAGCGATGGGCACCAAGAGAGGTTCTGCCCCCAAAAGACAGTGTGACCCCAGCATCCGGGCGCTGTCCTACGGCGAGGCAGAGGACAAGCTGAGACACGCTGAGAAATGCAACAGCCTCAGTAGTAGTAGTAGTGGGAGTAGTTGTTGTAGTGGGAGTGTTACTCTTTCCCCTGCCCCTAGAGGACCCCCCTCTGCCCTCAGCGACCCCCAGGAACAGCCACCGAGCCTGGGCAGGGACACACCCTACATGACCCCCATGCCGCCCCCTACTCCTCCAGCTGTGACCCTCCAGATCTGAGCTACTACTCAGTGACGCCGGCCCACTCTGGCCTGGCAGCACGGCGGAATCCGGAGTCCCGCTTCCCGCTGGACACCGACCTGCGTCTGCTGGGCTCGTCAGACTGTGGCGGCTGTGACTCGTACGGAGAGAAAGCCCCCTGTCTGTGCTGCCCAGGCCCTCTGCTGGACAAATACATCCACCATCAACAGCATCAGCACCATCAACACAACCGCCTGTACTCTCAACACACAACCCCCCCCCACACACACACACCTCTGCGGCTATCACCCGAACCTGGCACGGGGCCACAGCTTCCCCCTCGACGAGCCCCCTGACCCCACCTGAAGCACCTTCTGAACCCCCTTCCCTCCAGCACCAGGCTGTAGGCGCCCGCTCCAGCTGCCCTGGAGACTACCCCTCTGTGTCCCAGTCCGGCCCTTACCCTGCTGGCTCCCCTCTGGGCCGCTGCCTGGCCAACACGAGGCTGGAGACGCTGTCAGACTCCCGGCCTTACGAACGCTCCGCGCTGCCCCCCAGGAAAGTCTTCTCCTGGGATACCTACTGCAGCCAACCCCTCAGTCCTGCTGTGAGACCTACCAGCCTACCAGAGACCCACGGTGTAGGCTGGGGACACATATCTCCATGGGGACAGACCACACACTCTCACCAACCCTACGGCTCTCAGCCCCCTCACCCATCCCATGCCCCTCAGCCATCCTGCCCGTCCATGCCCCCCCGCCACATGCACCAGGAGAAGGTCTACCTCAACCTGTGTAACATCTTCCCCTCTGAGCTGGTGGGCCGGGTTATGGGGAGGAACCCCGATGTGACAGACGCCCAGCAGCTCACTGCCGCCATCTTGGCTGAGAAGTCCCAGTCCGGCTACTGAGTCCAGCTAGACTACTGCTCTCTCTTCCTATTCATAACAACAGTTAGTTGTAGTTTTGACAATATAAGGGTTTGAATTTGTTTGACTGTACATTTGTTTGTGGATAACTTAGATCATGTGCAGGTGAGGATGTACATTGATTCACAAATCACTTTTCCTCTACTGTTTATCAAATCTGAATTTTTTTAAATCACTTTGGAAATCTAATCTGAGGGATCTGATTATGCCTCTTACTTCTATGCTATATATTTTTTTACTCCATTTGTAAATATTCACCCCAAATTGATGACCATTTATCAACAGAATATTGGTTGTTGGGGATATGCAAAATGTGTATATTTGTATGTCTAATTGATTTGTTTTCTGTTTTTCAGTGCTGTGTGTTCTGTTTGTGGTTGTGGTTGTGATAGTAGGTGGCTGAGTTAGTCTTCTCAGTTGAGAGAATGTCTGTGTACCTTGCAGTAGTTGTAGAGACGGGCACGTTCGTCGACCTTGTCTTGTTGTTTTAGTAAGGGACGTCTCTGGCCACTCGTTTTGGCTCCAAGCCTGCAGCTGCTGCAGACACAGTAGACTCGAGCTCTAATCCCAAGTCAATTCTCTTTGGTTGTTTTCCCTAAAGACCGATCCAAAGGGCTCAGAGCCCCTGGCTTGATGTTGACAATCTGTTACAGTTACCGGCGCAATCCCTGGGAGACAGAGAAAGCCTTTCTTTGTTGATACAATTTGTATCGTTAATTTAGGATTATATACACCTGTACATATGTCTGTAGGTGTTTAAACGATTCATGAAAAGCTGCTTATATATAGCTGGTGCATTTTGAATAATACTGTATGAGATATTCCTGGCAACATTTGATTATTTTTAGACATGTTTAAGAATATTGGCTACCTCTGAGGTATTCTGACTTTTTTGGGATGGAGAATAGTTTAGGCTGGGTTGAACCCAAGTGGCCAGCTAGGTGAAATTAAATGGGTAAACTGCTGCCTGAAATATGCAGTGGGTTGGTTAAAAAAAACAATACAACTTTTTTATTTTGTAACGAAGAACCTTCTCTCTGGCACTGTGTCAGTGAGGGCAAAAAGTCATGCCTTTTATACACGGCATTGTGCTTTATGACACATGAAATACTCTGAACCATGTTCAGCAAACTGTTATGCATGTTTTGGTAACACTTTCTTTTAATAGTCTGTAATAAACCATTTAAGGCATTTAAAAAGTGTGTTCATTTACTAAACATTAGTTGTCTTTTTGCAGCCCCTAATCTAAAGTGAGTGCTATTTATACTTGATACATATTGAGTGACGTAATTTCTCCCAAAAAGATGGGCTTGACATTGGTAGACATTTCAGCAGTACTTGGTAAAATAATACATTGACAACAGGATATTTAAGGAAATATATAGACTATGATTAATAAATGGTGTGTACTGTTTGTAAATGCCTTATGAATGGTTTATAATGAACTTACGGACCCTTAAAGTGTTACCCATGTTTTATTCAAGTGTTCGTGTCTTTTCAATCTTATTGTATCAGATTTGTTTTGTTGAGCTTGATCAGTTCTGTTGTATTCTATTAGCTTGACAACTCCATGCCTATTATAGTTTTGGTTCGTATTCTTCATTAACAATTGGTTGTCATTGTGTCCTTGTTTCGTTGGAAATGCATAGTCTTGCAGTCAGATGTGATGAGTTGTCCTACACTATGACGCAAATAGTCAGTCATTGTAACTCTGTAATTTCCAGAACACCAGACCGAGAATTTCATGTTGTACTAGAATAACATTTACTCTACTACAGATTGGAGTTTTCCTGTCATCTAATTCTGAGGGCAGAGACAAATGTGATTAGGTTTTGGGTTTAAAAAAAAATCAACCTTAATCCAACACACACCAGGCTTCAAACCTCCAGCCTCATCAAGATTAGAACCTGTGACCACCTGATCCCTGTCCCAGTGCACTGCACCACTTGTTTTTTCACATATTTGCACTGTTATAACTAATCACATTTCAAGTATGTTGGAAAATAAGTCTAATTTGGATTTTAACTGGCAACCCTGAGTGACACACCCTTTATCCAGCCCCAAAGCCTTTATTTGACTTCCCTGTATTCACTGCCCACGGACTGACATGGTTTCATCCAGAGATGGACAGTAGTGCATAAAAGCCTGTTTTAGCAGCGCCATTGAGACCTTTCACCATTTTGAAGTAGTCAGCTGGGTGGGACTTCCTATGGGTTAAGGATCACATAATTCCATCCAGGTCATCGGGAGGGGTCAACCAATGAATTATACGTGTGAGGAAACACTCCATCACTGCAGGTGGCAGTAAATCACCAACCATGACTGTATGCCTGTTCAAACACACTCTAGGTGACTATATGCCTGTTCAAACACACTCTAGGTGACTGTACGCACCCTTTCCATTTGTTTGCCAACTCGAGGAAAATTGACTACTTGAAAATGGAGACGGCCGCAATGGCGCTACCCGTGATCTCAGACTCCATAATGGGACAGATACAATGTCTATGGTTTAATCCAACCATTAATTCTTCCCTCAAGGTTGAGCTGTCAGAACAAGTTTGAAAAACGGCAATGAGCAAAATATTTGATGTGCGACAAATCAAAGTCAATTACTGTAGTTAACTAAACGGTTCATTTGGCTTGACCTTTCCTGTTGTAATCAGATGTTTGTGGCAGTTAACCAGATATGACACTGCTTTTTGTGAGAAACATTTTAGATCTGAAAATGTACATTAAACTGCTCATTGCATGTTATCACTAAGCATCAAGATGGAATTGTCTACCCTGCATTAATTAAACCATGAATGAACAGTGTTGTTCGAGGTTAATGTCTAAAGAAGGACTGACACATTCAAAATCACTTAAAACATATATTTTACTGGTGTCAAGAGATAAAATATAGTTTGTTTAAATGATTGGTAAACAAAAACAAAAAAACTTAATTTTTTAACTTTTATTGTGAAACCAATGGACTAAGGTCCATCTGTGTCCATCTTACAGAAACACTAGTTTTAAGCGTAAGGAAAAACTGAACCGCAAACATGACAGCTGTTTCCAAAAGAGGCATCACTGACACGGTTCTCATTAGAGGTCAAACAAGCAGGCTAACAGGCTCAGCCAATGGGAAAAGCACAACTCAACAATTATGGGGGATGGTGGCATGTAGAGTAGTTCTCTTTTCACCTCCAGTGAGCTACTGATGCATGCTGGTAGATAGTTTGATCTTGGAACACATTACAAAAAATAAGTTGGAAGCAGAGTTTTTTTTTCACCTGCTATGGCAAATACAACCCCTATATTTGGACACTCACTGGGTTAACTAAAAGGCAGGTTTGGGTCAAGACCCTTCAGTGTCCTCCGGATCCAAACAAGTGCTTTATTTTATTAAAACTCTGGCTTTAAAGATCTCAACTTAAACCAGCTATCTAGTGTAGCATAACAAATAATCACGTCATCTGATTGCAAATAAAAACTGAACACTCCGGTTCATTCAAAACGCATCAGTAACATTTATCCACAAAACTAGAGTTAATTTGAGTTGGAGCGAGTAAAAAGGTTGGGAGAGAAAAGATCAAGGTCTGAAAAAAAGTAAATTGGCCTGTTCTCCATTCCCACTGAACATAACATTTAAATCTGCAGAATTCTAAGATCCAGGGGGGGGCAAGAGGTTGGGTCCCTCTAATGACAGCGAATAGATAGGGGGGCACATTCACCTCTGACATCTGCACCCGTCTGTCTCTTCACAGTCCTAAATTGGTGGCACTCTGCCATTGGGTTTCCATCCATCCTGCTGACAGCTGTGGCAGAGAGAACGGTGAGCAGATCTGTCCAGCAGCTGAGGAGAAACATGACTGTCCTATTCTGGCCCCAGTTGGCTGTCAGCAGACAGATGCAGGTCCCGAGTCCAAACAGCTCTTAGCAATAACCAGTCAAACCAGCTCCACAAGACACAGACACCATGTCTACACAGCCTGGGTCACTGATGTCCTCAACCTCACTACTGCACAGTATCAGAACAGTCCACTACAGACTCACAGCCACGTCCTCGGTGCTGGATTGGCTTGACCTTTGATCTTCTGGATAATTTAGGTGTAGTTCAGAGAAACTTTAGTAACACAAAACAAAAGGTAGATGTATCAAAGAGGCCACCGTGTAAAACATTTTTTGATCAATTGTCTCCACTTGAATGAGTCACTGCTTGAAAGTACATCTGGCATAAAAATAGCATTCTTATTTTGGTTGAAATGTTAACTAATAAAGCAACATCGCCTCCTAGTCTGAACTAGCCAAGCCACAGTCAAAACTCAGAATCTGTGGGAGGAGATTGAGACCGAGTGTTTGATTGGGTCAGTCACTGTGGTTACAGTATTGAGGTAGAGATCTCTTCTCCGACAAGGACTGACGTTTTCATGTGCTCTCCAGCCAGAAAGACCATGGTAAACCTCTTCAAAAGTTACTACGATGCAGACAGAGACATACTGGCACTCTCACGGCACTTAAGCATCTCTGTCCATCTTTCCTGGGCCTTTGTGAGCTGGTAGACAGTAAAAAGCATCTATGGTGACTGGACATGAAACACTAGGAGTCAGCTCACAGGAGCTAAACTAACAGCTTTCACTCTCTTCCTACCCACACGCCTAACCAATTAGCTTATCTTCATCATACTATCAGTTTATCTCCGACGAAATGTGCTTTACTACATTATGTATCCTTGAGCACCAAATCAAATCTCGCTATATTCTACAGTTTATTCATCAAGACTCGCACCTCTCCTCAAGACTGGTGTAGTGGCTTTGCACTGATGCTCAGTCTAGATAGTAGGGCCGTTCCACAAAGCGACTTCCTTTTTGCATCCCTTTGATATTTTAAGACGAAATGGTGCATCAATATAGAATTTTAAAAGCCTGATCTTTTCAATGAAGTGCCCTTTAATATAGACTCCACGGTAAATTCAATGAATCAGATTTTTTATATGAATAAAGACTTAGTGGCAAAATTCAGCATTCCTCTCCGTGCCTCCGACTTCCAGGAAGACTTTAACCCACTTAACAACATTTCCCCAGGCTTTCACCATCATTGTTCAGCAATAGTTATTTTGTTGCTTTGACGAAGACATTTCTGAAGACTTTATTTCATGTGATTGGTGATTCATTTGAAGGTTACAAAAAAAACCTGGTCTCTCATTTTAAAGGTCAACCTTGTTACGACAACTGAACTCTCACTTTAATATGTTGAAAAGATTCCTTTTTAAATATATTTTTCTCCAAAATAAAAATGGAACATCTAATAGTCAAATCATAGTGTAAAAGCAGGAGAGCTGGTTCTACTCTTTTTGGCCATTTTGTGGTAGGAGACTGAGTGGGTCGAGCATAACATGTCAACCCTGTTACCCATAGGCTCATTTGTTTGAAAACAATTCAATGTTTTGAAATTGTTCACAACATAACTGAATGGATCAATCCCATAACTAACACAAGCCTCTCTACCAGCCTCGGACCAATGAGCACAGAGAACTTAAGAAACAGGGCTTAAAACGTGTCAGAATCATAGATCAGAACAAAAACGGTTTTGAAAGTACCAGACAACATCAATATGTTCAACTGAAGACAGAGTCAGTAACACTAAAGCATTGCATACTAGCTTACTGGCAAAAACAACAAAAAAAGCTTCCAATGGCCTTGTTCGCTTAAAAATCCAATCTTCCCCATTTTGGTTTTTGTTGTGTCTCCATATTAGATATTTGAAAGCAAAGCACAGACGTATTCGTTGCAATATAAGGAGAATAGCATGTTCAGAACGGTGCAAAGCGTTGCTTGCGCCCGATTGGGCGATTCCTGATGGAGATGCGGGCAGAGCTTTGGCAAAGTTTGAGGCGGTGGCGGCCGTGCCCTCTGGAACCTTTGCGGTTATGGGTACGGGGAAAAGGGGAGTGTAGGAGGGACAGCGCCTGTTGCTCTGGTGAATAGTGAGTCGCCAATGGACAGATAGGGGAACCCAGAACAGATCACATGGACTCAAACTCATCGATGCGCTGCTTGGTGTTGCCCAGGCGGATCTGACGTAGGGTCTTGTACTTGTCTCTCCCGGCCTTCACGTTCTCCGCGTGAAGCATGTCATTCTGGGTCTTCATGGTATCGTCTATGGCTTCAGCCAGCTCCGAGCTCAACACCTGGGGGAAGAGAGAGTAGAGAGAGATGATTGAAACCTCAATGCCAGTTAACTCCATCCAGCAACTAAACAAAGCCCTTTAAGGGGAGGTCATTGGGTCTTGTGGTGTTAAAGGTTAGAGGTCAGAGGGGGCTGACCTGCAGCTGTTTCTTGAGGCGCTCGTTCTTCTGGGCCTCAGTGACGCGCTCCTCCTCGCTGCGCAGGTCCAGGGCGCTCACGCCCTCCAGGGAGAGCTCGGCGGCATCCTCTGCGTGGTTCTCGTCCTGCTCCTCGTGCTCGCTCTCAGTGGAGCCGCCCGCTGGGGTCGACGAGATCGTCATCACCGTCTTCAGCTCCTCCTTGGTCTTCTCCAGGTCGTCCTGGGCTGAGATGGCCTGGGGAGAAGGTGAGACAGGGAGGAGAAGAGGGGAGTCATGGGACTTATTCAGGAAGGTGCAACGATTTCAGTACAACCTACTGTGTACAACAGACTGATTCTATATTGTAACCAGGACACAGAATGTAGAGAGGTAGTTACCTTCTGCTGCCATTCAGTGGCCTCCTCATCCTTTTTTCTCTTGGCTTCCTCCAGCAGGGCTATTTTGGCAGTGAACTCGCCCAGCTCAGCGGCCAGTTGTTCCTGGTTCTTCATCTGGTCAGCGGCCTGCCTGGCCAGCTCCGCCTTGGCCTCCTCCGCTGCCTGTCTCTCCCTCTCCAGTCTCTCCGCCTCCTCCCTGGCTCTCTTCCTCTCCTGCTCCAGCTCTAGGGCCCTGCGTGTCTGCTCCTCCAACTCTGTGACCATGAACAAAATATACAAAGTCCGTTAGACATCTTAAAAAAAAAAAACTATTTTCTTCTTCCTCAAACTATGTCCAGCAGCACCCACAATTTTTACAATGTGACCAATGAGAGGCTCAGTCAGCCATGATCTCACAAATGTGATCGACTAAGAACAACAAAGGGAAAATGATATAATAAGACCGGAAATGCCTATAAAAAGTGAGAGAGGACCCACACAACAGTAAAAACAGTACGGAACAAAAAGAACACAACATGGATGTCTCTTTCAACACACCACCCAAGTCTATAAGGTCATGTGGAGGGGTCGGGAGGGAGAGGGTTAAAAGAAGTGTTTCTGAGTGGACTTAATGTTTACCTGGTGCTGAGAACAGTCCTATAAGAAGTAAGAGATGAGAGTTTAGTACCGTGGTGCAGTGAGGACCAGTCTAGAAGGTTAGGGTCAGGCCCCATTGGCATACTGACTGACATTGACCAACCAACAGCCCCATGTAGAGCCCACATCATATCAACACCACGAAAACACTCCAGGTGAAGACAGGTTTACGTAGCATTTGCAACAGTGCAACATTTGCACCTGATATTGCCCTGGGACAATAAAGATTTTAAACACAAAGTAAATATCTAATTCCCTACGGCAAATAAGAGGAGCAGAAGGCTCTTATTTGCATGAAGGCTGAATTAATCTGGCCTTATAACGTGTCTTCACTAGTACAGAGATAGGAGGAACTTTAGTGGGTTGAAGGTCAGGGGCGCTGTGGGAAGAGGCAGACTGATACCTTTCTGGGCCCTCATCGTCTGGTCCTCGATCAGCCTCAGTCTCTCCATCAGCTCGTCCTTCTCTCGCTCTATTCTCTCCTTCTCTTTCTCTGCATGCTCTCTTTCTTCTTCTCGTTCTCCAGCTGGGCTCTGTCAGGAATTGATGAAGGGATATATCATCTAACTGCTAGGAAATGAACCCTTGCAACGAAGCACTATATAGGTGTGTTTTTCATCGTCACCTTAAGTGATTTTGTATCTTATTAAAGTGTACAGTAATATCCAGGGTATCAAACTGACATGTCAATGTATTGTACATGATGTCCTGCTAACGTCTGCATGTAATATCAACATTCTGGATGATTCATATTGACTTTATAAAATATTCTGAAAAGGTGATATGGTTGTTTGTTAGAAAGGTACAACTATACAACACAAATGTATCTTTACATAGGCTTTCATCTCTGTCAACATATAGCTATGACTATGAAAGTAAAGTGTGTGTGCTTGCGTAAGGTGTGTGTGTGTGTGTGTGCTCCTCCTGTACCTCTCCTGCTGTTTGTGGTGTTTCTCCTCTCTGGCCTGGGCCTTCATCTGCTGCACCTCGATGGTGTCAGGCTTCCTCCTCCTCATGTACAGCTCGTGGTTCCCCATACACAGAGCCAGGATCCTCTTGTTGATCCGCAACCGCGGCGCGTAGAACACAAAGTCCTACAAGAACACAGGAGACCGGGTTCAGGGGAAACCCGTTAGGATGACTAGATGAGATTACTATGTTTGACAACAGAGAATATGATGAACTCTTTAGAGTATAATTCACTACTACTTATTAAAGTGTTCTGGAAAAGGGATCTGTGCCTCCACATCTTGTTGTTTTGGGATCATATAGGAAAATTCAGACAAAGGGAGACTTACTGGAGCTTTCTTGTCGATGGGTTTGATGACAAACTTCTTGTCGTTGAAGGAGATGTTTCGGATCTCGCTCCAAGGGAAGCCGATCTTTGGTGTCAGTCTGGGGGGGGGGGGGGGGTTGATATTTGGTCATTGATGCACACAGACAGTTTTCAATACTCAAAATTAAGTTTTATTTTGGGGTGTAAAATATTGTGCTATAAAAGATGCCAGCAGATGGCGATGATATGCGAGAGACGTCCAAATCCATGTCGATTGCTGTATATTATACTGATCTGTGATCAGATTCCAGTCCTGCCAATGCAAGTCTCTACTCAAGAGAAGGGCACTGAATTATTGTCTACCAGCTGATCTGCGGTCAGTGTTGGGAAAGAAAGGGAATGGGTCTGAGTGACAGGACAGGAAACCATTTCAAAGCTGTGTCAGTCGTGTCCCATCCACAAATGGGAGGAAGAGTAACAGAGCCCACTTACTCTCTTCCCCCACCCCTCTCTCCTCTACTGCTAAAAATAACATTTACTCATCCTTCCCTTTCTTTCCTTCTTGGACATCTTTCAGTCACCCCAACACTCTCAAACCAGTTTGTAAAGTAGCACAACTAGGCGAAATCTGATTAAACATCTGCTTATCATTACAGTACGTAGTTTAACAGTAGATTTCCAATAGGCCAGCAATGGTTGATACAGCTGTAGTAGTGAGACTGACTTGTCTTCGTGTTCGTAGATGTTGAGTCCCAGGGCGTCCACTCCCAGCCACAGCTCTGTCCCCTTCTTGTTCTTGATCTCAAAGTAGTTGACTCCGTACATCTCCAGGTCCTGAGCGATCTTCAGGTACTCCATCATTGTGTCCTCTCTGGGGGAAACACACGTCAGCGTTACGTTTCTGACATTGAACTATCTCGTTGTGGGGGAACCATTCAGAAAAATGCATCCTCTACGAGACAAAAACACCTCTCCCACAATAACCCTCATAAACACACACAGAGAAAGAGAAGGAAATCCACACAGACCTGAGCATGCCTCGGTGCTCCTCATGCCAGGTCTGTATCCGGTCCTCCCACTGCTCCTTGGTGAGCTTGTGCTGCTCCAGGACTCTACACAACATAGAACATTCCAGAGGAAATTTTAATAAAAATGTAAAAAACATTCCAGGATTCCTTGTTAGTATGTGGATGGTGCATGACT
The DNA here is from genome assembly GCF_034236695.1 of Oncorhynchus nerka. Lineage (NCBI taxonomy): Eukaryota > Metazoa > Chordata > Actinopteri > Salmoniformes > Salmonidae > Oncorhynchus > Oncorhynchus nerka. The sequence continues at coordinate 61,609,162 of NC_088400.1, read as the reverse complement.
CCGGGACATCCCTGCTTCTGGCCAGTGGCCACTCACCTCTGTGGCAGCAGTCTGTCGTTGGTGAGGTAGCCAGGCTTGTGGCTGTCTTTGTTGTAGTCGGCGTACTTGGCCTGGACAGAGTAGGATGCCAGCAGCACCGCAGTCTCCGGGGGACAGTAGTTCTCATCGTTCAAAATGGCCTCCTTCACCTGGTCAGAGAAGCCAAATGGAGAGTGGAAAACAGAAAGAGAAAAATAAAGTAGAGGTCATGTGACCTCACCTCACCCACTGAGTATTGAACTTAAGAAGCATTAAGACACTACGAGTAAACATAGTAGGAGTATGTCCGTTCTTGACCGACTTAGAAGTCATCAGTGTGTTTTGACAGAAGCTGTGTTGGAATACCCATACTATTAGTTCATTATAGCACACTGTAAACACACGGTATCCTTTCAGTTGAGTGTACTAGTGCTTCACCGGTCCACCGGAAGTTGATGCTGTTGCTTTGCAACTTCTTGCTCGATTGTTATTAATTACTAGCTAGACTTAATTAACAATGTCCATTGAAAATGCACAACGACTATACACTTAGCATACCGTGAATAATCAAGTCAATAAACATTGGGTAGTTAGTTAAGATCCTGGCAAGTTCGATGTATTAGTAGCCAATTAACGTTAGCTAACATACCAGTACATACAAGCAACTGCTTTAATGATATGCTATAAGGCTAGCATACCTAACAAATTGTCGGTAACTTATTTGAAAAATGAATTACTTCATTACATTTGTCATAATTAGTTAAAGCAATGAATTTGTATCTGCTCTCGCCAGACTTCGGCTGCATATTTCACGCCAAATTTGAAAATGTTGTGAAGCCGTGCCCATTTTCTGAAGAATTGCATTATGGGCCCTAAAAGCACAGAAATAGTGTCCACTGTTTGTATACGTCGTATTTTGGCTAATGTACTACAACATCCCGGGAACTTTGGGCATACTAAATATATCCATACTATGACCAATAAGCATACTACATTCTCAATTTACCTCACAAACAGTATGGTTAATATGAGTATTAGAACACAGCTAGTGTCAGTTACCTGCAGGAAGAAGAGTCTCTGTGTGATCTCCTGGATCAGCTCCTCAGACACGTCCTCAGGGAAGAACTTGGCCCGGAACTTAAACTGCAGAGGGTTCTCCTTCTTTACATCCTGGGCTGTCACCTGGAGAGGACAACACATTTAAAGCCCTATACAGACAACAAGACCACTAGGAGGTAGACAAGTCTCAGTAGTCTGAAGTGCCTTCTATCGCCTTGTCTCCTCTCCTTTATCTGCACTGATAAACAAAAACGTGGCTGGCTAATAAGTAAGCATCCATCTTTGATCCAGAAGCTTTACAATCTAATCTTTATAATCTGGGCTATAAAGGTAAATCATAGAAGTTGGTTATGAAGCCATAAAGGTATGAACAAACTTCTGTTATCTAATCTTGTCCTAATTAGTGATAGGATTGGACCCTCTTTACAGCCGCTTACGTCCCAGACTCCAGGGCCTAGAATCAGAACACTTTCCACTGGAGACAACTGTTACAATAAATCCTGTTGTAGATCACCCTGACAGAACCACACTGCTCTACGACTACTGAACTAGTTCCAACACACACACACTCCCTCTCGCGCTGTCTTTTACGGCACTTCAGAGCAGTTTTTTGGGGGTCGGAGGGTCTTCACAGGAAGCCTGTGAAAGTACACATCTGAGGCCCCCTGACGACAGCCTAATAACCAGCTCAAACTGACTGCTGGCAGCCGCTCTGGAAACAGAGAGAGAACTCACCTTTTTATTAAGCTTCAGCCACGTGCTGTAACCCTTGCTGTCCACGTACTGCAGTCCGAAGAACCAGACCTCTCGAAGCCCCACTGTCTTCACCACCTGTTAACAACATCAGACAATACTCCACCATTAAACAGTTGGGAGGGTGGGATTACTGAGAAAGTCATACATTTCTCATGTGAAAAGTCATAGAACGCAACATGCTAGCAACCATTTGTTTCATGACAAGAGTTATCAGATTGTGTGAGACTAGGATGGAAGTAAGGCTCGCATGCTACTGTGTAAATAAATACTGCAATGCGGGTTTAATAGAGATTGAGAGGGGTGTTTTAGCCTCCGCTTGACTGGAGGCTCCTCGGCAGCGATGAGCCCACTGGCATAGCTTCTCCATAATGGGCCTCGGGCTCACCGTTAAAAACTCTGGGAGGGTGACTAATAGGTCAGCCAGTTGACACGCAGCAACAAGCTACTTAGATTCACTCCGCCTGTTACTGCAGAGGAGGGCAATGAGGCGGACGTCCATAACTCCTGATGAATCCCTGGAAATGGACTGTGTGTGTGTGTGTGTGTACTGGGAATACAAAACACACTGAAGTGTGAGAAGACAGCTGGACACACAGTCCAGGACAGTCGCCACCTGCCTGCACATGTCAATGGCCTCATTTTATTGCAGTTCTTCAGCCCTCCTACGTACTCTCCAGCTTCTGTTTGTGAGAAAATGCTCTGGTACTGTTTGTGGTCAAGGCGATATCGCTAACATGTGTTACAGAGTGGCTGTACAGGCACATAGGAACCTCAACAGGGATAGAAATGAGGATTGGACATCACATCATCCTCCTCCAGTGTCAGGCTGAGAAGTTGCAGAAAAGATCTAGCCAACAATAAAGATCCAGAAAACAGTCTGTCTTTCAATGACCTCCAATGCACCCTCAAAGCTGTGAAACTACAGGGGGGTACTGGAACAGTACTGGTACTATGACAACAGTAACTGACTACAGGTCAATCAGGACTGTGTATATCAAAAGACTGATCTTCCATGATAATACCAACAAAGGGGAGAAATGGGACCTCACCCAGGAACACCCACTTGATCTTACATGATAATACCAACAAAAGGGAGAAATGGGACCTCACCCAGGAACACCCACTTGATCTTACATGATAATACCAACAAAAGGGAGAAATGGGACCTCACCCAGGAACACCCACTTGATCTTACATGATAATACTAACAAAATACTAACAAAAGGAGAAATGGGACATCACCCAGGAACACCCACTTGATCTTAACCATGATAATACCAACAAAAGGGAGAAATGGGACCTCACCCAGGAACACCCACTTGATCTTACATGATAATACCAACAAAAGGGAGAAATGGGACCTCACCCAGGAACACCCACTTGATCTTACATGATAATACCAACAAAAGGGAGAAATGGGACCTCACCCAGGAACACCCACTTGATCTTACATGATAATACCAACAAAAGGGAGAAATGGACCTCACCCAGGAACACCCACTTGATCTTACATGATAATACCAACAAAAGGGAGAAATGGGACCTCACCCAGGAACACCCACTTGATCTTCCATGATAATACCAACAAAAGGGAGAAATGGGACCTCACCCAGGAACACCCACTTGATCTTACATGATAATACCAACAAAAGGGAGAAATGGACCTCACCCAGGAACACCCACTTGATCTTACATGATAATACTAACAAAAGGGAGAAATGGGACCTCACCCAGGAACACCCACTTGATCTTCCATGATAATACCAACAAAAGGGAGAAATGGGACCTCACCCAGGAACACCCACTTGATCTTCCATGATAATACCAACAAAAGGGAGAAATGGGACCTCACCCAGGAACACCCACTTGATCTTACATGATAATACCAACAAAAGGGAGAAATGGGACCTCACCCAGGAACACCCACTTGATCTTACATGATAATACCAACAAAAGGGAGAAATGGGACCTCACCCAGGAACACCCACTTGATCTTACATGATAATACCAACAAAAGGGAGAAATGGGACATCACCCAGGAACACCCACTTGATCTTCCATGATAATACCAACAAAAGGGAGAAATGGGACATCACCCAGGAACACCCACTTGATCTTACATGATAATACCAACAAAAGGGAGAAATGGGACATCACCCAGGAACACCCACTTGATCTTCCATGATAATACCAACAAAAGGGAGAAATGGGACATCACCCAGGAACACCCACTTGATCTTACATGATAATACCAACAAAAGGGAGAAATGGGACATCACCCAGGAACACCCACTTGATCTTCCATGATAATACCAACAAAAGGGAGAAATGGGACATCACCCAGGAACACCCACTTGATCTTACATGATAATACCAACAAAAGGGAGAAATGGGACCTCACCCAGGAACACCCATTTGATCTTACATGAGATGTTTCATACTATAGTTCTATTAGGTTTTAAGTTATGTGAATTCTCAGTTTGTATCGAGTCCTGGTCCTTGCTTACCTGGTCAAAGAGCTGTTTGCCAGTGGTGTTGGGCTGGATGGCAAACTCCAGCTCTGCATCCATGGTGGTCACCCGCACATTAATCTACAAAACAAGTTTGCATGTTATTTGCAAGTTTGCATGTACATTTCCATTCACTGTGTTGCTGTACTGCAGGCTGTCAACTTTTGACGCGAAACCGTCACCACTGTGTGCCATGGTCAGCGTTTCAGGAAGTGTCAGACGCAGCTTTAACACATTTAAAATGGCAGTGAGTCAGCCATTTTGGTGGAAATTAACAAACTAAATTTCAGTTTTAGTGCATTAGACTGAACCCTCTTCAAGGGAGCAACAAAAGGCCTTCCAGCAAGACAGAACTGAAGGAGCGTTGTCTGTGTGTGTGCGCATGGGCTAATGCAGTGCCTGCACAAGTGTGTGTGTGTGTGTCTTTTTGCACTCTCAGCACTGAGTGACTGCACCTCTTCCTACGGCCGCCTCCTCCTCCTCCCTGTGAGGCGGAGCAGAGGAGCGAGGCCAGCCATTGGCTGTTGCTGTTTGAGCTGCACTAGCCTGGCCTGGCACCAGACCTGACACACAGCTGATAGAACAGGCCTGACCGCGAGGGCATCCTCAGTGACTGACACACACCTCACTGGAGAGACAGGGGAAAATAAAATAGATACAGAGAGAGAAAGATGATGCAGAGTGGCGGCCAGATGCACTCCAATCGGGATAGTGTTACTACATTACTGTGTAGTTACAGTACCTTAGTCACCCACTGAGAAAAGCAGCTTCCCTTGCTCTCCCTTCTTCCTATCACGAATTACCCATGAAACCTCAGGACAGGCATACTACACGCACATTCTCTATCCCGGTTTACCCTAACACACAGTGCTGCACACACACGTCATTAATTATCCAGAAAACGTTCATATCCAGCACAGTACTGTGACTCTCACATAAATCACACTGTAGAGATTGTGCATCTGCCTCTGTCTCGCTAACATTAATTAGCCATGAAACCTCCTGTACGCTCGCTCTGCCCCACTAACTATTCACTATTCTCCTATGAAAGCACACCCTCTCCACCTGCATCCTTGTACAGCACGGGAAAAGGCAAGTAGACTATAGAGCTAGAACTATGACAAACGTCTTCCTATCTACCAAACATGCTAACAGATGTATATTGGGCAGACAAACAAGTCAAATTGTATTTGTTACATGCGGCAAATACAACTGGTGTATGCTTTACCTTGAAACGGTTGCTTACAAGCCCTTCAATGCTGCAGAGTTTAAAAAGAATACCACTAAAAAAAAGTAACAAGAATAAAATACACAAGAATGGAGCTATATATCCAGAGAGAACCAGCTCAATGTGGAGCTATATATCCAGAGAGAACCAGCTCAATGTGGAGCTATATATCCAGAGAGAACCAGCTCAATGTGGAGCTATATATCCAGAGAGAACCAGCTCAATGTGGAGCTATATATCCAGAGAGAACCAGCTCAATGTGGAGCTATATATCCAGAGAGAACCAGCTCAATGTGGTGCTATATATCCAGAGAGAACCAGCTCAATGTGGAGCTATATATCCAGAGAGAACCAGCTCAATGTGGAGCTATATATCCAGAAAGAACCAGCTCAATGTGGAGCTATATATCCAGAAAGAACCAGCTCAATGTGGAGCTATATATAGAGAGTACCAGATCAATGTGGAGCTATATACAGAAAGTACCAGTACCAGATCAATGTGGAGCTACAGTGGGGCAAAAAATCTTTAGTCAGCCACCAATTGTGCAAGTTCTCCCACTTAAAAAGATGAGGCCTGTAATTTTCATCATAGGTATGTTTGGCATTCAGGCCGAAGAGTTCAATCTTTGGCCTGAATCATCAGACCAGAGAATCTTGTTTCTCATGGTCTGAGAGTCTTTAGGTGCCTTTTAGCAAACTCAAAGCGGGCTGTCATGTGCCTTTTACTGAAGAGTGGCTTCCGTCTATGGTAGAGTGGCCAAAGGCCTGATTGGTGAAGTGCTGCAGGGATGGTTGTGCTTCTGGAAAGTTCTCCCATCTCCACATAGGAACACTAGAGCGCTGTCAGAGTGACCATCAGGACCATCAGGTTCTTGGTCACTACCCTGACCAAGGCCCTTCTACCCCGATTGCTCAGTTTGGCCAGGCAGTCAGCTCTAGGAAGAGTCTTGGTGGTTCCAAACTTCTTCCATTTAAGAATGATGAGGCCACTGTGTTATTGTGGACCTTCAATGCTGCAGAAATGTTTTGGTACCCTTCCCCAGATCTGTGCCTCGACACAATCCTGGCTCAGAGCTCTAGGGACAATTCCTTCGACCTCATGGCTTGGTTCTTGCTCTGACATGCACTGTCAATTGTGGGACCTTATATAGACAGGTGTGTGCCTTTCCAAATAATGTAAATCAATTGAATTTACCACAGGTGGACTCCAATCAAGTTGTAGAATCATCTCAAGGACGATCAATGGAAACAGGATGCACCTGAGCTCAATTTCGAGTCTCATAGCAAAGGGTCTGAATATTTTTTTTTCTATTTTATACATGTGCAAAAATGTCTAAAAACATGCTTTCACTGTCATTGTGGGGTATTGTGTGTAGATTGCTAAAGATTGTTTTACATTTTATTTTAGAATAAGGCTGTAACAAAATGGGAAAATTAATACTTTCCGAAGTCACTGTACATGCTTGATTTTCATATCAACATACTTCACTGTGGTCGTGTCGGTATGTGTGTGGTGTACACTCAGTTTATTAAGTATATCCCTCGTTCACAAAAATGGATAGAGTCACTTCGCTGTGGCTTGCTATATAAAGCAGGCAGACAGGCATCCAGTTACTGTTCAATTGAACATTAGATTGGGCAAAATGTGACCTAAGTGACTTTGAGCGTGGTATGCTCAGTACCAGGCGCTCCAGATCCAGTATCTCAGAAACGGCTGCCCTCTTGAGCTTTTTATGCACAACAGTGTCTAGGGTTTACCGAGAATGACGCAACAAAATTTTTTGTATCCAGTAAGTGGCATTCCTGTGGGCGAAAACACCTCATTGATGAGGTTGAAGGAGAATGGCAAGAATCGTGCACGCTAACAGGCAGGCCACAACCAGGCAAATAACGGTGCAGTACAGCAGTGGTGTGCAGAACGGCATCTCGGAACGCACAACTCATTGATCCTTGTCACAGATGAGCTATTGCAGCAGATGACCACACCAGGCTCCACTACCATCAGCTAAGAAAAAAAAGTGGCTGAAGTGGGCATGAGCTCACCAACACTGGAAAATTGAGGACTTGTAAACCTTTGCCTGGTCCGACGAATCCCAGTTCCTGTTGTGTCATGTTGATATCAGGGGCGGCAGGTAGCCTAGTAATGTTTTCCTGACACACGTTAGGGCCTTTAATATCAGTTCAGCAACAAACGCTTCCTCTTTCCTCTTAGTCCACGATCAGCTCCTTAGTCTCAATGACATTGAGGGAGAGGTTGTTGTCCTGGCACCACACTGCTAAGTCTCTGACGTCCTCCCTATAGGCTGTCTCATCACCGTCGGTGATCAGTCCTACCACCGTTGTGTCGTTAGCCTATCCCCGTGTTGAGGGTCAGCGCAGCGTTGGTGTTGTTACCTACCCTCACCACCTGGGGCCAACCCGCCAGGAAGTCCAGGATCCAGTTGCAGAGGGAGGTGTTCAGTCCCCGTGTCCCTAGCTTGGTGTTGAGCTTGGAGGGGACTATGGTGTTGAACGCTGAGATGTAGTCTATAAAACAGCACTCACATAGTTGCTACAGGGCAATAATCATTTAGGCAGGTTACATTGGACATCTTGGGAACAGGGACAATGGTGATCAGCTTGAAACATGTTGGGACAAGGAGAGATTGAAAATGTCCATAAAAACACTTGCCAGCTGGTCTGCGCATGCTTTGAGAACACGCCCTGGTATTCAGTCTGACTGTTAACCTTTTGAAACGATTTGCTCACATCGGCCTCAGAGTGAGATCACACAGTCATCCGGAAAAACAGGGGCATTCATGCAAGACCGTGTTATATTCATCGAAGCGAGCATAAAAGGCATTTAGACTTCCAAATCCCTGCTTTAATGCCTGTCCTAAGCAACCTATAAAAGTACTAGCAAGTTCAACTTCCTCTCATGGTGGGTGACCTCCTGGGTTAAGGTTACTTGAGGCGTTTCCTCTAAGGAACTCCAGGCAGGTCCCCTCCCTCAATTAGCTGTCAGTCAGGGGATGTGATTAGAAGGGATTATGTACACCAATAAACCAAACAACCACCACAAGGCCCCCATTAAGTAACAAGTCTTTCCTAACCTTTTCACACGAGTTCCAAATATCAAATCAAAGTTTATTTCTCACGTGCGTCGAACAGAACATGCAGACCTTCCAGTGAAATGCTTACTTACAGGCTCTAACCAATAGTGCAAAAAAAGGCATTAGGTGAACAAAAGGTAAGTAAAGAAATAAAACGATGAAAAATAACAGTAGCGAGGCTATAAAAGTAGCGAGGCTACATACAGACACCGGTTAGTCAGGCTGATTGAGATAGTATGTAAATGTAAATATGGTTAAAGTGACTATGCATATATGATGAACAGAGAGTAGCAGAAGTGTAAAAGAGGGGTTGGCGGGTGGTGGGACACAATGCAGATAGCCCGATTAGCCAATGTGTGGGAGCACTGGTTGGAGCACTGGTTGGTCGGGCCAATTGAGGTAGTATGCCATTTGATTACCTGTTCAGGAGTCTTATGGCTTGGGGGTAAAAACTGTTGAGAAGCCTTTTTGTCCTAGACTTGGCACTCCGGTACCGCTTGCCATGCGGTAGAAGAGAGAACAGTCTATGACTTGGGTGGCAGGAGTCTAACACTTTTTAGGGCCTTCCTCTGACACCACCTTGTGTAGAGGTCCTGGATGGCAGGCAGCTTAGCCCCAGTGATGTATTGGGCAGTACGCACTACCCTCTGTCGTGCCTTGAGGTCGGGGGCCAAGCAATTGCCGTACCAGGATGTGATGCAACCAGTCGGGATGCTTGATGTTGCAGCTGTAGAACCTTTTGAGGATCTCAGGACCCATGCCAAATCTTTTTAGCTTCCTGAGGGGGAATAGGCTTTGCCGTGCCCTCTTCACAACTGTCTTGGTGTGTTTGTACCATTCTAGTTTGTTGTTGATGTGGACACCAAGGAACTTGAAGCTCTGAACCTGCTCCACTACAGCCCCATCGTTGAGAATAGGGGCATGCTCGGCCCTCCTTTTCCTGTAGACCACAAACATCTGCTTGGTCTTGGTTACGTTGAGGGATAGGTCGTTATTCTGGCACCACCCGGCCAGGTCTCTGACCTCCTCCCTATAGGCAGTCTCGTCGTTGTCGGTGATCAGGCCTCCCACTGTTGTGTCGTCTGCAACTTTAATGATGGTGTTGGAGTCGTGCCTGGCCATGCAGTCGTGGGTGAACCGGGAGTACAGGAGGGGACTGAGCACGCACGTGGCAGATGTGTTGCTACCCATCCCACCCCCTGGGGGCAGCCCGTCAGGAAGTCCAGGATTCAGTTGCAGAGGGAGGTGTTTAGTCCCAGGATCCTTAGCTTAGTGATGAGCTGAGGGTACTATGGTGTTGAACGCGGAGCTGTTGTCAATGAATAGCATTCTCACATAAGTGTTCCTTTTGTAAAGGTGGAAAAGGGCAGTGTGGAGTGCAATAGAGATTGCATCATATGTGGATCTGTTTGGGTGGTATGCAAATTGGAGTGGGTCTAGGGCTTCTGGGATAATGGTGTTGATGTGAGCCATTACCAGCCTTCAAAGCACTTCATGGCTACGGATGTGAGTGCTACGCGTCTGTAGTCATTTAGGCAGGTTGCCTTTGTGTTCTTGGGCACAGGGACTATGGTGGTCTGCTTGAAACATGTTGGTATTACAGACTCGGACATGTTTAAAATGTCAGTGAAGACACCTGCCAGTTGGTCAGCACATCTCCGGAGCACATGTCCTGGTAATCCGTCTGGCCCCGCAGCCTTGTGTATGTTGACCTGTTTAAAGGTCTTACTCACGTCGGCTATGGAGAGCATGATTACACAGTCATCAGAACATCTGATGCTCTCATGCATGCCTCAGTGTTGCTTGCCTCGAAGCGAGCATAAAAGTGATTTAGCTCATCTGGTAGGCTCTTGTCATTGGGCAGCTTGCGGCTGTGCTTCCCTTTGTAGTCTGTAATAGTTTGCAAGCCCTGCCACATAAGATGAGTGTTGGAGCCGGTGTAGTATGATTCAATCTTAGCCCTGTATTGACGCTTTGCCTGTTTGATGGTTCATCGCAGGATTTCTTGTAAGCTTCCGGGTTAGAGTCCAGCACCTTGAACGCGGCAGCTCTACCCTTTAGCTCAGTGCGAATGTTGCCTGTAATCCATGGCTTCTGGTTGGGGTATGTACATATGGTCACTGTGGGGACGACATCCTCAATGCACTTACTGATAAAGCCAGTGACTGATGTGGTGTACTCCTCAATGCCATCGGAAGATTCCCGGAACATTTTCCAGTCTGTGATAGCAAAACAGTCCTGTAGTTTAGCATCTGCTTCATCTGACCACTTTTTTATAGACAGAGTCACTGGTGCTTCCTGCTTGAATTTTTGCTTGTAAGCTGGAATCAGGAGGATAGAGTTGTTTTTGGATGTACCAAATGGAGGGCGAGGGAGAGCTTTGTACGCGTCTCTGTGTGTGGAGTACAGGTGATCTACAATTTGTTTACCGCTGGTTGCACATTTAACATGTTGATAGAAATTTGGTAGAACTGATTTGAATTTTCCCCGCATTGGCCACTAGGAGCGCCGCCTCAGTGTGTGGTTTCCTGTTTGCTTATTTCATTATACAGCTGAGTGCGGTCATTGTGCCAGCATCTGTCTGTGGTGGTAAATAAACAGCCACGAAAAGTATAGCTTAAAACTCTAGGCAAGTAATTTATCACAATATACTCAGGCGAGCAAAATTTAGAGTTGGATGAAAATCTCAAACCGTCGCCCCTGCGTGAGTTTATTCACGTGCGTGATGTCAGAATGCTCTCACTGTTCCAAAATTGATTGTTGTGATACACAACAGGACTTACACGCGCTGCCCTCAAACCAAGGCAAGCTGCCTGCAAATTACTTTTAAGATGTTTCAGTTTCTTAATTTCAAATGATATTCTAACAAGTTTTTCCACCTCCTCGTTAATTCACATAAGTAGCAGCCCATTTCGCTGTTGCGGACAATTTATGTTTGAGGCTTTACTGAGTCGAACAAACTTCTCTCTTCAACGAGAGCCCAAGCACTTCCCCAGATCAAGTATGAAGGCATTGCACATCTAGTCCGAACAGGTCTTGCACAACGTTTTCCCCCAGCACCCGCATTGCTTTCATGGTTGTTTTCCTTACAAATTGGACTTTAGACATGTGTGCATTCCTATCAAAGTAAGTTTCTATTTTCTGTATGGCGTGTTGTCCTTTCTGCTGTAGCACACCGTATGCATGTATGTATGGATCCTAATGTATTTACTGTTTTATTCATTTTTTCAAGTACTGGTGGCAAATCCTGCTTTCTGAATTATTGCAGAGATTGTAATGGACATGTGTGTAAAATACTTTATTGAACGTTGCACTGATTATGATGAGCTAATGCTAAGCTATTTGCCGGCTATGTTTCTTGACGTCATACAATGCATTCTGGTTGTCATGTAAGCATCTGTCACACCAAAGACGTTATAACAAGGGATAGTTCACTCGACTGATTTATGGGGCTTTCAAGACAACTGAACTCTGACAAATACTAGATAAAATCATGACGTCAATGATCTTCAGGTCAGAAAGTCAGAGCTCTAGAAAGAGGAACGAGTTCCCGAGTTAAAATTCAGAGTTGGATGACAGTGCAAAACAATTTCCCCTAGTAAGAGCCCCCCCCCCCCCCCCAGAGTTCCCATTTGTCTTGAACGTACCTAAGTCAGATTTCTCAGTTGTTTTGAACACTCCGATTGTAACTTTGGTACCTCAGGGTTGCCATCTCAGACCCACCTTTTCCAGGAGTTTGATTCTGTGTATAAACTTCTGTGTTTGCCCCCCATTTATTGATGAATCCCCCATCATAGTATTATTTCCTGCATCATATCCCCCCTCGATACCTTCACCCATTTTTACCCCCCATGGGCTTGAAAACCCCCCTAAAATGGTTTAATCCCTGTTTAGCTTTCGTGCTACGGTTAGTCTTTGCACTAGGCTTGTATTTGGTGTGATGATCTGTGAGGTGAAAACATTTTACTTGCTTTGTGATTTGTCAAAAACGGTAAACGACTTGTCAAGTCATGTGCTCTGGTTCTTGTATACACTAACAAGTACATCAACAATTTGTAATATGCTGAAAAGTGGCTAAACTAACAGAAGCTAAATTCTTTGATGGTGGCCATGTTTTCTTTGATGCGCCGAAAACTCCCCAATCCCAGAATGCTGTTCACTATAAGACGCAAATAAACAAAGTCAAAGATGGCTGCGCTTATTGCCTAAAAAATATGAACTTGGTTTAGCTGACACGCGTCTCTTCTCTAAACAATATTACATTTATCCCTTGTGGTACATGGTAAAAATGTCTAGCTGTTAACGTTTGTTTAGTTTTTTTGTCATGGTTTATGGAATGAGTTTAGCTGTGGATGTGTTCCGTGCTGTTTGGATGATGGAAGTTCGCATTTATCTTTTACAATAAAAGGTAAAATTTGTTGCTACTGTTTCAAACACATTTGTGATCATACGCTGCAGGCACCACTCAACAATGATCACAAATACATGATCGTACTCGTTAAAGGGTTAAAAGTAACAAGTCTTTCCTAAAGAACTAATCAACAGTGATAAACTGACTCGGACAGACCATGCCTTTGTCTCGTTACAAAATGAAGTAGCAACATGCAGTGTCGGCAGGACAAACGGACGCCTTGTTGGGTATCAGAGTGACAAAGCTGTTATGGGGAGTCAAGTGCTTAACTTGTGTTTCCGACAGAAGTCTTGTATGTCCCTTTCCTGGTGTTTGTGTGGGGGCTGCCTGCCAACAGCAATCAGCTGTGAAAGTGCTGACCTTTGTTAGACTTCACCCTGTGTGTGTGCGCGCGTCTGCCTGCCTGTCTGTATCTCTGTATGTGTGTGTGTGTGCGAGCGCTTGCGTGTGTGTATGCCTGCATATATGTATCTGAGCCAAAAACACAACTAGCCCACGGTGTGAAGGAGAAGAGAGTAGTCTAGCTATAGCCAGGCAGACAGACAGACGGCTCTCCATAATCCCTGGCTGTCCCGTGTGTGGACAGAAGGAAGGGGGAGGAGAGACAGCTAATCATGTCCTCTGAAAACACCACTGAACCAAGCCCCAGTTACTAATGACACCCCAAAATACAGTACATAAGGCAATGTGATACAACTGGTGGAAAAAAAAAAAGTACAGCAGCACTTTCTCTTGGAGATCGCATCGGTTCTGATTCTGGCCTAGAAGAAAACGGCACAAGAATCTAAGGAGGACTCATATAAGTCGATTGGGAGTGTGATCAGGTGTGTGTGTGTGAGGGACATGGTCAAAGGGATCTGTCTTTTGCCTCTAGCGGTCATGTTTCCCACCATCCATGTGACTGAGCCAGTAGGGCAGAGCTAAATGTGGACAGCCAAATGCCACAGAGGCCATGCATGAATAGAGTGGTGATAAAGGGAAGGCCTATTGGACCACACAGTTTGTGTATGAGAGAGAGTTCTAGAGAAGTTAGTCGAGACACTTTTCAGTCAGAATCTTTATCCTGTTGCTCGTCATGGTATGTTGACATACCAACATGTTGTTTAGAGGATGAGTCTTCTCTCAGACAACCCCCTCAGTAAATGTGCAGCTGTTTGTCCATAAGCTGTTTACAAAGGCTTTGCTGAGAGGAGAGGCGGCCTCGCACAAGCGTACACACACACACAGGGCTGCTCTCCTTTAGTCAGAGAGGAGTTGCTAATCTGGCCCGCTGGGCACTGAGCAGCTGTCTGTCCGGCTGATTAACCCCCTACTGGGGAGAGAGGGGAGGACCCCCACGTACACATGTACTCAGGATCAGGAGGCACTCCACTCAGACTCATAGAACAGGGGTGTGTTCAGTTCGCTTGAACGTTTGCTACGTTGCGGAACGGTTTGTAATGAACAGCACATTTTTCCAAAACGTTCTGGTATGTACTTTGACAGATACGTTTGCACCGTTCGGTGGGTGTGGCTTGAAGCAATGAGTGATATTTAAAAAGGGCAGCGGTGCATTTTGAACGCACAATCCAACCCCTCCCGGTTTTTCAACTGGTTGTTCGGCACAGCACCGTTTCAGTTCAATTAAACATTATATTTTTGTACTGAACGCAGCCCTGGACTGTGCAGCGCTGGGCAGGCTAGAACATTAACTAGGGTCCAGTCAGTTTGTTTGGACTTCAACAGGCAGGAGTGAGGATAATGGATGCTTCTCCAACTTTGTGTTGTTGGTTTATCTATGTGATATGGCAGAGCTCACTATGGCCTTGCAGAGCTTTCACTAGCAGACAGAAATAGAGCGGAAAACAAAGCTAGCCATCCCCCACTTACAGCCCCTCACCCTACTTCGACCCTTACCCTTCTTCCACAGGATGTTGACACAGCCCATTTATATGGGCCCAATTCACACCCAACCCCTTCTGCAGCAAACAAGTTTTTCTATTTTTTAAACAGGCACGTCCCTGCAGGGGCCCCTTCCTGTGGAGTCTTTCGGGTCAAACACCCCCCCCCCCCAGAGCGTGGCAGTTCTTGTGTCCAATGAATAATGCAGGTTATTCAGTATAGGCTACCCCAACCCCCCTGACCTCACACCGTTACCACTACCCCAGAGGTAGGCTACCAGCACAGCAAAACACAGGCCTGGCCTGGGGTACAAAACAAGCACGTGGCCTCTCAGCTCTACCTAGCAGCCTGCCATTCTGAGTTATGAGCCATTTGACTTCCCATAGCCATTTTGAACATATTAAAATGTTCCATCCTCAGAGCAATTTTAAAAACAGGTTAACTGACCCCATCATGAATTGAAGCTGGGTTAACCCAGAGTCTAAGACCCTTCTAAGCTGGGGGAGGGGTTCTAAGCTAACATATGGAATTGTTTTAAGATGGTCAAACTAATAATGATTTAGATACTTGATTTGGAATTGTAAGACCCCTTAAGGTATCCAAAAAAAATACAAGCTCTGTCAGGTTGGATGGGGAGCGTAGCTGCACAGCTATTTTCAAGTCCGGGCTCTGCCTGGGCCACTCAAGGACATTCATAGACTTGAACGGAAAAAACTCCTGCGTTGTCTTGGCTGTGTGCTTAGGGTTGTTGTACTGTTGGAAGGTGAACCTTCACCCCAGTTTGAAGGTTCACCCCTACCTTCACCCCACCCCTGCTCTGGAGCAGGTTTTCATCAAGGATCTCTGTACTTTGCTCCATTCATCTTTCCCGCGATCCTGACTAGTCTCCCAGTCCCTGCCCCTGAAAACATCCCCACAGCATGCCTCTGCCACCACGTTTCATCATAGGAATGGTGCCAGGTTTCCTCCAGATGTGACACTTGGCATTCAGGCCAAAGATTTCAATCTTGGTTTCATCAGACCAAAGAATCTTGTTTCTCATGATCAGGGTCCTTTAGGTGCCTTTTGGCAAACTCCAAACGGGCTGTCATGTGCCTTTTACTGAGGAGTGGCTTCTGTCTGGCCACTACCATAAAATGCCTGATTAGTGGAGTGCTGCAGAGCTGATTGACCTTCTGGAAGGTTCTCCCATCTCCACAGAGGACCTCTGGAGCTCTGTCAGAGTGACCATCGTCACCTCCCTGACCAAGGCCCTTCTCCCCCAATTGCTCAGTTTGGCAGGGGGGCCAGCTCTAGAAAGACTTGGTGGTTCCAAACTTCCCATTTAATGAGGCCTTGGGGACCTTCAATGCTGCAGAAATGTTTTGGTACCCGTCCCCAGATCTGTGCCTCGACACAATCCTGTCTCAGAGCTTTACGAACAATTCCTTCGACCTAACGGCTTGGTTTTTGCCGACATGCACCGCCAACTGTGGGACCTTATATGGAGAGGTGTATGCCTTTCCAAATCATGTCCAATCAATTGAATTTTCCACAGGTGGACTCCAATCAAGTTGTAGAAACATCTGAAGGATCAATTGAAACAGGATGAACTTTATTTCAATTTCAAGTCATAGCAAAGAATCTGAATACTTATGTAAATTACTTTTGTTTTTATTTTAATAAATTTGATAACATTTCGAGAAACCTGTATTCACTGTCATTATGGGGTATTATGTGTAGAATGATGAATGTTTTTTAGAATAATGCTATAATGTAAGAAAATGTCAAAAAGGTCAAGGAGGCTGAATACTTTCCAAATGCACTGTATGTTAATTAGATTGCCGTGGGGGCGTGGGAATTGTAGGCTAAGGATTAATGGATAAATTAAACCTATGGATATTTCAGATCAGAATTCAGCCACCCTGAATTCCCCTTGATAGTTTTTAAGAGCCGTTGAGTCGCCCCTGGGTGGCTGACAAACTCTGGGGGACATACTATTTTCTAGTGCTTTTGACAGTGACATTGTCCTTATAGAAAAGGATGCCTGGCCTGTTCCTGCTATGCGCTGTGGTGGGACGGTGCGCCGTGTTGGGACGGTGCGCCATGTTGGGACGGTGCGCTGATGACTCAGGAGACAGAGTCAGAGGATGACGACATCATTAGTGCATGTCTGCGCCTCTCTCCACTGCCATTCCCCCACCACCCCAGATTCCCAATATATCCACAAGGAGAGAGGAGTGTGTATAGCCAACTGCCATCTTAATCATTTGACAAGAGCCAAAACCAGCCCTCCTTAACTTCAGTCTCAGGCAAGAACAGTTCCCTTACCAGGGCTTCCAAAACGCTCCCCCCCCTACAGAGTTTTCCTCCAGGGACCGTAAACCAAACCCCTTATAACTAAGCATTAAATCAAAGCAGGAGTTATGCAACAGAACCACATGACTCATCTTCTAACTCCATGTCCCGACTTGCTTCTTAAGACATGAACAGAGGAACTAGGAGAAACAGTGAGAATGTTCAGTGGATATCCGACACCATGCACTGCATTGCATTGAACGTTTTGTTTTGGCGTTTCTTGTACAGCAGAGGGCCCTGGTATTCTTGCTGTCCAATTAGCTGGAAACAATAGCAGCAGTGTTGCAGAGCCTCTGGCCCTGTGTCTGTGCCTGAGATGGGCTGAGAGCCTGGGAGACAGACATGCACACAGGCCTACACTACATCACACCATGGGTCTTGGCAGGGAACCATCAAGGGCAAGGGTGACGCAGGGTGGGAGGTACAAGCACATACACACTTCCCGTACACTCAAGACACTAGTCTTACCCAGAGCATCTTAGACAGTCAATAGTCAGGTCAGTGCATGTGGCCCAAGTAGGAAGTCAAACCACATCCCTTGTATTGCCAGCAGTACAAACTAAGCTCCCATCGACTGGACAGGAAGCAGTCTAACCAATGAAGACCACAGATGGTTTAGAATGGGTTATCTCGTCCTTTCCACTGCATTACCATTCAGTTCATAGTTCCGTTTCTGAGGTCTTACCGGTTTCGGCATGTTTGTCTCCTCTCCTCCCTTCACGCGGCAGCTGAGAAGACAACTCACAGGACGTATAGCTTCCCTGTTTCACAGGACCTGGGAGACAGAAGATCAGTTCAGTTATGGGGACATTGTAGCAGATCTAATGCAGGTAGAACAGCTGATGCAACACATGGATGAGAGAGAAACCAGGGCAAAGGGGAACAGATGAAAGAGTGGAAAGGGAGTTTAGGACAGTGGGTAGAGAGGGTGACGATGATATTGTCACTGTGGTGTCAGGGTCACCAAAGGACAGAAATAAATAAATGACCATTTCTGAGTTTTCTGCACATGCTCAATAATTTGTCAAATATGAAATCCATATTTTTCTTTCATGGACAAATCATTTTGGGATTCCCTCCGGATATCATACATGATATGGCCGGATATTGAGTCATTAGATATCCTGAGATAGGCCTATGTGGACATCTTATTTTCTCTATATGATGACAAATACTGACAGTAGGCCTGCATAGTATATTTTCTTGGCACCAGCAATGCATATGCTGGTTCATAATCAGTATCCTGATATACTTTTTGATATGCTAAATAAGGACAATTTCTGATGCTTATTTGAATTTTGAGGACATGTTCAATAATTTTACATATATTAAATCCATATAATTCTTTGACACTTGGTGAACTTTTTGTATTCCATCTACGTTAAAGGCACACGCAAAACCGCAAGCTAAAAGCACTGTAACTGGTAGCCTAGCAACAAGAAGGTTAGCTAATGACGACGACGAAGACGAGGCCGAGGTGTTCAGAGTAAAGAAGTCCAACCACAGCAAGAAGATCGTGAAACAACTGAAGAAAGAATACAAGGAGGATCTGGAGAAGGTGTGCTATGTTAAACAAGAGCCCAACACCGGGTCACACCTGTAGTGTGTGTGTGCGCGCGCGCCATCGTATGTGGTTGCTCATCTTGTGTGTTATAAGGTGAAAATTTGCTATAAGAGCTCTGTAAATGACTTAAATGTAATGTAAATGTAATTAGGGGGGAGCGTAAAAGCTAACTGGTAGCCTAGCTAGCTAACAAATAACATTCTTCTATTCAGGGAATATATTTGCGTGTGTTTTGTATTACTGGTTAATATAAGATAGCTAACCAGCAACTTGGCTAGCTAGTTTGTACCAGTTTGTTTTCTTATCATGAATGAAGCAGGTACATAGCTACCTTGTTGGATGATTATGCGAAATGACAATATTTTCTTGCAATAGCGACACAATTTTGATGAATGATTTATGCATTGACAGTTTGGAGTGGATCACAGACCAACACTACCACCGTAGGGTCTGGACTGCCAGGGCCCGCCGCTGACGACCCAATCTGCACCCATCGCATCCATCGTCCTTAACAAACCGGGCTGGCAGGGGGATTGAGGGTGTGCAACTTATTTTCTGTTAAATAAATCAAATACATTTTTAGCAAAGATTGGCCTACGTTTGTATCTTTACAGAAAACAGGTGTTCTGATTGGAGCTCTGGATTTGCTATGCTGCATTTTTTAAAACAGAAGTAACATATTTCTTTGGATTTGGATTAAATCTGACAACATTTGCTTTTCCGTGCCTTGTAGCCTACTACTGAATATGGTGCTGTATGCTCAGATATGTCCCCTTCATGTGAAGAAGCACAATGATTTTTGGTGCCTGAACAGGTCAAATCATTTGGATGCTGGACATTGATCATGAGTCTGATTTAGTTCATTTTCGATCAGACATATGAGGATGAATATTACATATCATGTAAGGAGATCTATTGAAATGAATTATTTGGGGATAAGTACGGATCCATAAATGATCAGGTAATGACTACGGATATGATACATTTCTGAAAGTATGTGGATTAGTTCATGACTAAGCATAAAGGCTAAGATATGTCAGCATGTTGACGCATACCATTTCCTGAGTTAAAATGTTCTACAAATATGTAAGCGGGTGCACGCTCATCAGGGGCATGTCTTGAAGGGATCTCACCCCAGATATCTCCCTGGACTCATACAGTAGTAGGGAGATTTCTGAGGTCCGGATTGGATGCCTGTAGAAACTGTCCCATTAGGGAGAATATCCTATCTCAATATATTAAATGAAAGAAATAAGTTTCTGGAGCGTGTCTACTCCTTATATCTAATGAAATGTCAGATATCCGGATATATACTGTCATGACGTTGCCCTCTCAAAGAGAGATCGTAAATTCCTGGAGGAGATTATCTCCTCATGGCCACAGTATAGACAGAGTGAATTTTCATAGAGAACAAAGGAATTTCTTCCACCTCACAGAACTTGGAGGTCCGAACAACATGTATGTTCTGGAGAAGGTATAAAAGATCGGGGAAGAATCCAGCTACGAACTGGTCCGTTTGGTACAATTGTGTGGAACTCATGGGAGACAATACGGACACATTACCATAACACTGTTTATATAATAGCCTCAGATATGAGGTTTACATCTAATTGTTGTATAAGATGAATGAGTGAGGATGATACTGTTTGTAAAATTGTGTAATGTGATTTTGGACTGTTTAGTTAGTTAATAAATAAGTGGATTTAAGACAATTGATGTATGGATGACTCATAGTGAAGACGGTTTGTGCAGATAACCAACAATTTACAATGTTTGGAATGAGACTAACAGGAGGTCAAATAAATAATTCATTCATTCAGAAGACTATTGATCAGATATGAAAATATCTGAAAAGTTGTATTAGGAAAATTATTACTTTTTAATCTGAATTATTTTCCTTGGTGCCCCGACTTCCTAGTTAATTACAGTTACATGATTAATCAGTTTAATTGAGTAATACTAATTACAGAGAATCTTTGATAAAAACTAAAAGTCTTCATTTAATGATAGTAAAGACACGACAATACTGATAAAGACACCCCCTGATATTGACCCTTTTTGCCCAGTGCTGCTTTTCGACTAACACCAGTGTTAGGGCTTCTGCATGCATTCCATCCAAAACAGTTCTTGGATATATTATGACAACATTTTGTGACTTTTTGTTAGTTTTTTTTTTTCCCCCCCAAGTTGTTCATGCACAAACATTTTTCAAAACAAGCCGAAGTAGGCAGCCGAGGTCGAGGCCCCTTCGTAGGTGATTGGTCAACAGTAGGGATTATTCAATTAAGTGTATTGCCATTAAACAAGACGCAACTTGTTTTCATGCAAATGTTTTCACTTGAGAAATACTGCACCAAACATCCCTGGAAAAAAGTCCAAACGAATTACAGATTAATTGAGTAATTTTAGATTAATTCTAACTATTTTGAGGAAGCGTATATTGGCTACGGCATCTCAAGATGCACAAACAGTACTATTGATGCTTTTTTCTAGTTTTTGTATTAAAGGTATTGTAAGGGACTATGCGAGCACACTCGTTCGGTTCAACCAGCTGAGTTCGGGTAGGCGCCAGTCGAACTTAAGCATGAAGTGATAACGCCTTTACACTTAGTGTATACTGATGTTATTCAACTGGGAAATTGAGTTCTCATAGCTAGGGCTGACAATGGGAACTTGTGAAGAGCAGAATCAACAACCTCTGCATAATCTATACAGTTGCTTTGTGGAAATGTGTTAAAGTTCACAGTTAGCCATTGTGATGTAAGCGACAGCTTTGGCCCCATGTGAGAGCAGGTCAGCTGGAGCTATGGCTCACTGAGACAGGGGCGCTGGCCGTGTAGATGTAAACAGAAAAGCCTGAGCCTTTTGGGTAATGGAGGGATAAAATGGAGAGAAGTTAAATCTGCTTTATGTTTGGTTTGCTTGCCAATGACACTAACAATAACGAATATCACTATACTGGTATCGTCCCAGCCCTATCAGACTGTCAGTGATAAGTTGTAACATTGTTAGCACCTCTGATGCAATGCATTGAGTCATGGGCAAACACTCCCAATATTTGGTTCATTTCAAGTGCATATTCATTACCATTAATGACCCTCAACATGTTTCAAGTAGATGGTAAATTGAGTTAAGTTTAGTAAGATAGAGGGTTCAAGCACTTATGTACATTACAAAAATATGGTCATGCATAAAAAACGTTGGGTAGACCGGTGTTTATGGCACTGGGGTAACGTTACTAAAGTATTGGCGCCTGTAGAAAGTAACGGAATGATTTGTTCTAGACTGTAATTTATAGACCGTGATCGCGTCGAGCAAAATTGTTACAATCATTGCAACACTGGTTACACTAGTCACCGGCCCGCCTCCCATTGCAATAGATGACAACCGTCAAAACGCGCCAATGCTACATTTTAACAGGTTAACCCAACGAATGAAACGAAATTATACTTGCTAATAATGATGCACTATGACTAGGGAAAACTGGAATGATATTATAGGCTACGTTTCAGTTCTAAAAACACGAGGCAGTGCATGTCACACTAACAAAAACGTTTTTGCAAGCAAGATAAGTTAATTTAAGTTTTGAAATCTTCGCGAGACAGATGTGACCGCGTGTCCCATAGCATAATGTTGTGCTTTCATCTAAGTACAAACTCTTACTGCGCAAATAATAAAAGTAGCTTATCTTCCAAAAAACGGTTTTCAGAGATAGACATTTTATTTCTCTCACACATGTATCAGTATTAAGTTTGAAATGAAGGCCTGCCTTAGCCAACTTTTACAACACGCGGAGTACACAAAAATCGCCCCTTTTCCATCATCTTGCAGAAGCTCTTCAAAGGAGACAAACTCACCTCTGGTGAAGGACTACAGCTTCAAAGACCGACACAATTCGGAGTATTCAATGCTTTCAGGTTATCCACGCTGTAAACTAAACGAATATATTTAATGTACTCTTGTCACCTCCAATTTGCTCGTGAAGCCTGTTAGAACGGACATGAGTGAGAAAACCGTGCCATTGAGTAAGGCGATTTGTGAAGACATTCAATATGGCCGTCGGACTCGTCGAGGCCAGGCGTGGTTGATTTAATATGTGGGGGTACGCGCTCTGCTCTGCTCAGCAGCAGCGATGAGAACTCCCCCAACTTTAAAATAGAGTATTCTAACAGTGGCAGTGGGTGTACACTATACAGTCATAGTTGTGTATACACTCATTGGTATGTACACACAATATATCATACTAAATGGAGGGAGAAAATCAACATACCAAATCCTACGAATTGTTCTGAAGCCAGGTTGAACACACACACCTTAATATGAGTAAGACATGTACTTCTATCTCCCTTTATTCAATTTTCTTTCCTTTCACCTGTGGATCAAATATAGTCTATGAACTAGGAATGATAAATAGAATAATAACAAGGGGAAAGTCAGTGCACAAAGGGAAAAATTATCTATATTAGTTATATTACATCATAAAGAACATCAGTTTTGTCTCACAAATAAAGACTATGTCTGCTATGATGTATGTGAATATTTCTCTCATATCTGCTTTGTAAATCACGGAACCATTTAACATGAAGTTCTTGTTTTCGCAGAGTATCACACTAATAGTGGTGGGGAAAAGTACCCAATCATCATACTTGAGAAAATTACTCAAGTAAAAGTAACCCAGAAAAATTCTACTTGAGTAAAAGTCTAAAGCTATTTGGTTTAAAATATACTCATTTTAAATTCCTTATATTAAGCAAACCAGATGGCACCATAAAAAAAAAAAATCGGAAAGCCAGAGGCACACTCCAACATTCAGACATAATTTACAAACGAAGCATGTGTGTTGAGTGAGTCCGCATGGATGACCAGGGATTTATTGGTTTATACGTGCGTGAATTGGACCATTTTCCTGTCCTGATTAGCATTCAAAATGTAACGAGTACTTTTGGGTGTCAAGGAAAATGTATGGAGTAAAAAGTACAATATTTTCTTAAGGAATGTAGTGAAGTAAATGTAGTCAAAGATATAAATAGTAAAGTACAGATACCCCAAAAATCTACTTAAGTAGTACTTTAAAATATTTTGTAACTTAAGTACTTTACACCACTACACACAAATAACTCTCCCTCACTCAATAATCGTCCAAGGCCATGCAATGAATTCAAACACGAGAGTTACAAAATATGTACCAATTTATAATACTTATAATGTTTAGCTCTCTGAAGCTCTTTGTTTAAATTTCATCAGTTGGTTTTGTTATGCTATATTTGCTGTGAGCCTAAATAGCCAGCCTCTTGAAAAGTTACTAATTCCATGTTGCATTCCCTGCCATCCTGAGCCTTCTTAACTAACACATAACTTTGCATAGTACGTCATCTAGTGGACATAAACTGTTATTACAACAAGGAGACACGAAGAAGTGTGTCTTCAAAAACACTGGTTTAGACATTTCCTTGACCAAGCAATAAGACATAACTTGATGTTTCAGAGATTTCCTGTTTTGGGTGAGCAGCAATCAAAGCATTTTGTATTTCATCAACAGCGGAAGATTAGTAAGTGCTAGAACCAGTTAGAATTTTGGATCAGAATGTGCTTTATATCTTAGTTCTCAGAAATGATTTCTTAATTCTAAGTTTACTTCATTATTGGGTCAGCAACAGCATTTTCTTCTGACGTCCAATTTTGGGATGTTTACTCATTGACTTTCTTCTCACTTCCTCCTCACTTATGGTAAATCGTCTGTTCCTCAACCAAAAAGGAGAATGACACATTTCCTCTCTCTCTCTCCAAATCAAATCAAATCAAATGTATTTGTCACATACACATGGTTAGCAGATGTTAATGCGAGTGTAGCGAAATGCTTGTGCTTCTAGTTCCAACAATGCAGTAATAACCAACGAGTAATCTAACCTAACAATTCCAAAACTACTACCTTATACACACAAGTGTAAAGGGATAAATAATATGTACATAAAGATATATGAATGAGTGATGGTACAGAACGGCATAGGCAAGATGCAGTAGATGGTATCGAGTACAGTATATACATATGAGATGAGTAATGTATGGTATGTAGACAAAGTGGCATAGTTTAAAGTGGCTAGTGATACATGTATTACATAAAGATGCAGTAGATGATATAGGGTACAGTATATACATATACATATGGGATGAGTAATGTAGGGTATTATTATTATTATATTATATATACATTATATTAAGTAGCATTGTTTAAAGTGGCTAGTGATATATTTTACATCAATTTCCATCCATTCCCATTGTTAAAGTGGCTGGAGTTGAGTCAGTGTGTTGGCAGCAGCCACTCAATGTTAGTGGTGGCTGTTTAACAGTCTGATGGCCTTGAGATAGAAGCTGTTTTTCAGTCTCTCGGTCCCAGCTTTGATGCACCTGTACTGACCTCGCCTTCTGGATGATAGCGGGGTGAACAGGCAGTGGCTCGGGTGGTTGTTTAAGTCCCTTTAACTTGAACTGTGTCTCGTCTACCCAGTCACTCTGTGCTGTATCTGTGCTTACAAGTCAAAAAGTTATCGAAGACTAAGACTATTTTTTAAACAAAGGGTTAATATAGTGAAGTTTAAAGGCAGGGAAGTGCTCTTTGGAGCAGGGTGGTAGAACGAGGGCTCAGGTGATCACAGTCCTGCTGCACTAGCGTTCACTGTGACTGTCCTCTGACAATTATGAGTAAAACTGATTACCGCGTATTTTGGCTATGTTTTTCATTGTCTTTTGCTTGTCTAGCTACTAAAAAACATGATACAATATGTTTTGTGATTTCTCTTATTCAGACAATGTTTTTACCCTTTTCTAATTTGATAGTGGTCTTCTCCTTTTTTTCCTCGATTATACTTTGTCTTTATCAGTAAAGCAAACTTTTGTGAGCTATGTTGATATATTGGAATACCTATCAATAATAATCTGTCAGTTATTTTGAGGACCAGAATACCAACAGCTGTCAATGTTATTGCAATTTAATTAGATTGTCTAATTATGTAATATTTCCAGCACCAAAATCGTGTAACAGTTAGTCACTATATTTTTCTTTGTTATTTACTGTAGAACTGAAGAAGACGGCAACCCACTGGGCACAGACGTCAATTCAACGTCTATTCCACGTTGGTTCAACATCATTTCATTGAAATTAGGTGGAAATAACGTTGATTCAACCAGTGTGTACTCAGTGGGAAGCCTCTGACACAATGACACTCAAGATAACCATGCCAGGAAAACAAAGTGGGCTTACATTCTCTCAGCTGAGACTCTTTCTTTGTTTCCTGATGTATTGCTGGAGTCTAGCTGATCCAGCATGTGGGTACTTCCTGAAAAACTGCACAATCCGGTGTAATCTCAGTGACAACTTTAACATGAAAGTACTCTGTTATAACAGGAATCTTGAAGACATACCTATAGCTATTCCGCAGAAAGTAAGCAATTTAGACTTGGCCATGAATAAGGTTTCCAAGATCGAAAAGTTGGATTGTAAAGGCCTATCAAACCTCAAAATTCTAAATATGCCCAGAACCCAGATCTCTCAAGTGGACAATGGGGCTCTTGGATACCTAGAGGCTCTTCAGGAGCTGGGTCTGGCTCATAAACAGACTCACAACCCTGTCAGACCATTTGTTTCAGGGCCTGGCCAACCTCTCCCTGCTACATCTGGACAACAACCTCATTGCAACCATCAGCTCCTCATCCTTTCAGACTCTCTCCAGTTTGAAGACAGTGAATTTAACCAATAACAACCTTTATAATATGAAGGAAGTTCAGCCCATCGTACAATTACCACACTTACAGGAGTTGTACATTGGGAGCAAAAGGTTCACCTCTTTCCAGTCACAGGAAATATCAAACACTTCTATAGAGCTGAGGCTGTTGGATTTATCCTGGAATTCATTGGGAATCTTCAGGATCACGGCAGATGTTCTTCCTTACCTTGAGGTGTTAGACATCGCCTACTGTGGCCAACTTGGACGCATGGAATGGGATGTGCTGAACAGGTATTTTCTGAGCAACGTCAATCGTCTCAACTTGAGTGGCATTGAGATGTCTTTCGAGAGGACGGGTATGGTACTGCAGACTGTCAACTTCTCATTATTCCATCTGAGATTGCATGACCTCGTCACCGGCTCAAGGCTCAAGATCAAGGCTCTCACTGATATTGCCTGACATATACCTAAACTCAGCGTACTCCGACTGGAATATAACAACATAGGTAATCTCTCTGAGGAATTTCTGCAGTCATGTAAACACATGACAGAAGTGGACATATCAAATACTGGTCTTACTCAGCTGTCTGAATTTTCATTCTGATCAAAAGAGCAATTAAGTACTTTGAAACTGGGCCACAACAGGCTTTCTTCCATGCCAAAGGCCACAAGAAATCTACCTACACTGAAGATCCTGGATCTCAGCTTCAATATCATCAATAAACTAGGCTGCTCAGATTTCTCCAATCGTACAGGACTCACACAACTCTTTCTTTTCCACAATCAAATCCCCAACATGTGTTTTCCAGGATTTGAAAGAATTATGGATCCTTAAACTGGGATCAAACAAAATCCTGACCTTGAATGAAGCATTCATGAATGGGTTGCACAAACTTGAGATTTTGAATTTGGCAGGCAATAAACTGAGCTCTATCAGAAAAGGTGAGTTTAAAAGTTTAACATCACTCAAGAATGTACTTTTATTTGACAATCAGATTGCCAGTATGGAAGATGGCGCCTTTGAGGGATTGGTCAACCTTACAGAACTTCAACTGGGCTCAAATAAGATCACTCAAATAGACATAAGAAATACTGTGCTCACGGGACTTCCACACTTAAGAACTCTTGATATATCCTGTAATTACATCACATATGTAAATGATGGTAAATTAGACCCTCCACCCTTCTCTCATCTGACATCTCTGGAGAACCTGCAGATCCATAGTCAGCGTCACAAGGGACTGTCTCATCTACCTATCAACTTTCTTGAAGGACTGAAATCTTTATTGTCATTCCAGGCAGGGAGTCTCAATATTAAGGACCTGCACCCAAAGACATTCATTCACACACCACGGTTGTGGTACCTTGATG
Source organism: Oncorhynchus nerka (assembly GCF_034236695.1). Lineage (NCBI taxonomy): Eukaryota > Metazoa > Chordata > Actinopteri > Salmoniformes > Salmonidae > Oncorhynchus > Oncorhynchus nerka. Next base: position 61,581,214 of record NC_088400.1, on the reverse strand, counting down.
TCAGTAAGAATGAGTTCACAGCCCTCACTCCAAAGCTGTTTCACCCAACCCCAAGGCTCAACAGCCTGTACCTGTCCAAAGCACGACTTCAGTCCTTAGATTTCCTCATAGGAGCAAACCTCAGTAGAGTCACATTCTTGCAGGTGAGCAAGAACGACATAACAGTAGTCAATGAGACAGTGTTGCAATCTCTCCCTGCCTTGACATACCTGGACATGCAAGATAATCCTATTCTTATGATATGTTACAAATTTATTTCATACTATACAGTATGTTATGATTTTGCTGTGCTTATCATCCTGGAGTGCATCTTTAAGAAGTTCCTAAGAGTATTGCTGCGCCCATGTGTCAATCTAAGTAACATCATTTAAAAAATCCCCATCAAAGTCAGTTTAAGCTATCAGGTTTTTTGCATGGGCTGGTTCTCAATCCACTGCTTCCGACAAACTGGTCTCAGAGCAATTCATATTATTCTGTACATATATCTTCAAGGCCAAATTTAGTATGATATGTTTAGTATGGTATGTATTAATACAAAACTTACAATATGTAACAAATTTGCAAAACATAATATATGTTATGAAATCTAGCTAGGTGGCTAGGTGGTTAATGTTAGCTAACTCACTAACGTTAGCTAGGCTAGGGGTTAGGGGCTAAGGTTAAGTTTAGTAGTTAGGTTAAAGGGTTTCGGGTTAGGGGAAGGGTTAGCTAATAAGCTAAGTAGTTACTAATTAGCAAAAATGTAGTAAGTAGTTGAACAGTTTTTCACTAGCTAAAATGCTAAAGTTGTCCGTGATCAGATTTGATCTCGCAACCTTTGGGTCGGTAGATGTTTAAGTTATTTGCCCACCCATCTGTCATATGCAGCCATGACAAACCTAACAAACCATACTAAATGGAGTGTTTCGGATTCACAGTGTATTCAGAAAGTATTCAGATCCCTTGACTTTTCCCACAATTTACAGCCTTAGTATATTTTTTTTATTTTTTATCCTCATCAATCTACACCCAATACTCCATAATGACAAAGCAACATTAGGTTTTTTGAAGGGTTGAGCTAATATAATAATTTTAAAAAACAAATAACTTTTACATAAAGACTCAGACCCTTTGCTATGAGACTCGAAACTGAGCTCAGGTGCATCCTGTTTCAATTGACCATTCTTGAGATGTTTCTATAACTTGACTGGAGTCCACATGTGGTAAATTCAATTGATTGGACATGATTTGGAAAGGCACACACCTGTCTATATAGGTCCCACAGTTGACAGTGCAAAAACCAAGCCTAGAGGTGAATGAATTGTCCGTAGAGCTCTGAGACAGGATTGTTTTGAGGCACAGATCTGGGGAAGGGTACCAAACATTTCTGCAGCATTGAATGTCCCCAAGAATACAGTGGCCTCCATCATTCTTAAATGGAAGAAGTTTGGAATCACCAAGACTTCCTAGAGCTGGCCGCCCAGTCGAACTGAGCAATCAAGGGAAAAGGGTCTTGCTCAGGGAGGTGAACGAAAACCCATTGGTCACTCTAACAGAGCTCTAGAATTCCTGTGTGGCGATAGGAGAACCTTCCAGAAGGACAACCATCTCCTCAGCGGACACATAAAGGACTCTCAGACCATGAGAAACAAGATTATCTGGTCTGATGAAACCAAGATTGACTCTTTGGCCTGAATGCCAAGCGTCACGTTTGGAGGAAAATCTGCACCATCCCTACGGTGAAGCATGGTGGTGGCAGCATCATGCTGTGGGGATGTTTTTCAGCGGCAAGGACTGGGAGACTAGTCAGGATTGAGGCAAAGATGAACGGATCAAAGTATAGAGAGATCCTCAATGAAAACCTGCTTCAGAGCGCTCAGGATCTCAGACTGGGGCTAAGGTTCACCTTCCAACAAGACAACGACCCTAAGCACACAGCCAAGACAATGAAGGAGTGGCTTCTGGACAAGTCTCTGAATGTCCTTGAGTGGCCCAGCCAGAGCCCGGACTTGAACCCGATCGAATATCTCTGGAGAGACCTGAAAATAGCTGTGCAGTGACACTCCCCATCCAACCTGACAGAGAGGATCTGCAGAGAAGAATGGGAGAAACTCCCCAAATACAGATGTGCCAAGAAGAAGACTTGAGGCTTTAATCGCTGACAAAGTTGCCTCAACAAAGTATTGAGTAATGGGTCTCAATACTTATGTAAACGTGATATTTCAGTTTAAATTTCTTATAATATATTTCCAAACATTTCAAAAAAGCTGTTTTTGCTTTGTCATTATGGGGCATTGTGTGTAGATTGATGAGGGCGAAAAAAGCTGTTTAATCCATTTTAAAATTAGGCTGTAACGTAACAAAATGTGGAAAAAGTCAAGCTGTCTGAATAATTTCCAAATGCACAGTACGTACAGAATAATACGAAATGCTCTGAGACCAGGTTGGCCTTCCGCATTTGCAGTGGAAGGTGGCTGAGCTACAGCGGTGTTAGTCAGACCATGAAATATCCCGAAATGGTTTGTCCTAAAAAATATTATGACCCCTCTATCGAAAGACATGGGCCTCATCTGAAGGTAAACCAGCACCGATTCCACTCTATGGAGAGGGGAAACTCCCCCAAACACGATGATGTTGTCTGTTTTGTCACAGGTCTCATCCGAAGGTAACCCATACAAACGAATTGAAGTATGGAAGTAGTTTTGTGCCAACAAAAATAAGGGGTTCAATATGTGTCCAAAAAACAAAAATATTTATTCAGCGTTCTTATTTCTCCTAGATATCGGGAGGTGCCGGAACAAAATGTGAGCATGAGAGTCAGGTGACCTGGGAGGTTCTAAGGTACTGGAACGAATGAAAAAAAAACAAATTACCTTAAAAATAAAGCATTGCATGCATATCATCACATTTGCATAGTGGCATAGAGCAGTATAATTGAGTCACTTATGGAAGGGAACATTTTTAGTAGCCTGGGGTCCAGGAAAATGTTGGCATTTTATAAATGCATTTCATTTACCTGACTGGAGACTTTGCCAGAATCATTTTTAACACCACACAAATTATCGAAATAACAAGCTACTTTGACACTGACAAACGGAGAATCTGAGATCAATTAAACACTACCTTGTCTAGAATCCATCAATAGTCTAGGCCTAGTTGTGTGAAGACACATATTGTAGGCTACAATATGCAGAAGAAAATATAGTCCTAAAATTGCTTTCCAGTTTGACTCACTGGTGATGGTCTCTCTCTTTTGTAAGAATAAGCCCCACCTTCTTTTTTAACTAGGCAGGTCAGTTAGGAATACATTCTTATTTTCAATGACAGCCTAGGAACAGGGGCAGTACGACAGATTTGCAACCTTTCGGTTACTAGCCCAACACTCTAACTACTAGGCTACTCTGCCCTGCATTCCTTGATGCTGGAGATGGGTAGTGGGGCCTCTCTGGCTACTGCCCTAGAGGTGGCAGACAGGTCCTTATCACAGGTAGCTTGTGACACCTTGATTGAGGAGGATGGGCTCATTGTAATGGCGGAAACGGAAAAAATGGAATGGTACACTCTTAGATTTTTTTTTTCAAACGGGTTCTTCAGCTGTCCCCATAGGAAAAACCTTTTTGGTTCCAGGTAGAACTCTTCTGGTTCCATGTAGAACCCTCTGTGGAAATGGTTTTACCTGGAACCAAAAGGGTTTTACCTGGAACTAAAACTAGTTCCTCAAAGGCTCCTACTATGGGGACAGCCGAAGAACCCTTTTAGGTTCTAGATAGCACCTTTATTCTAAGAGTGTATCAAACACGTTGTTTCCACCTTTACTCCCACTCCCTGTTTCGCTTCTGCTACACACACACACACACACACACACACATACGCACGTGAGCGCGCGCGCACACACACACACACACACAACCAACCTTGTGGGGACACACGATTCAGTCCCATTCAAAATCCTAATTTCCTCTAACCCTAACCCTAACCCCAAAACCAAAACTTAACCTAAACTCTAACCATAAACCTAACCCTGGTTCCTAACCCTAACCTTAAAACTAAGCCTAGCTCCTAACCATAACCCTAAACCTAATTCTAACACTAATTCTAACCTTAACCCTCCGCACGCGCACACACACACACACACACACACACACACACACACACACACACACACACACACACACACACACACACACACACACACACACACACACACACACACACACACACACATACCTTGATATGAGAGCGACGTCATTCTCCCCTTCATTGCATTTTATTTCCTGTCACCTGTGGATGAAATAAAGTCTATGAAGTAGGAATGAGAAATAGAACAATAACAAGGGGAAACAGTATCTATATTAGTTATATTACATCATAAAGAACATACAAGCAAGGTAGATCTACTGTGGTATCACAATGTGGTATCAGTTCTGGCTCACAAGTAAGGACTATGTCTGCTATGATGTCTGTGAAAACTTCTCTCATACCTGCTTTGTAAATCACTGAACCCTTTCCCATGAAGCTCTTGTCTTCACAGATGATCTAACCATGCATGCCATTGTTGTTATTATGTACATAGTGCTATTTCTATTGTTTTATCACCCTTTCCATTATTTTATTTCACTAGTTCTGCATGTTGGATTTCAAAGCTGAAGATTTTCACTCTACCCTGCAATCACACCTGCAACCCTGTTCATGTGACTATTAAACAATCTGATCTGAATCTGAATGAAATAACTCTCTCCCTGACTCAATAATCTTCAATGAAAATGCACTGAATTCTAACCTGAGACTTACACATTATGGACAGTCTTATAACTGTCATCTCTATGGGACTGGGTTTCAATTTCATCAGTTGGTTTTGTTAAGTGATTCATTGGGAGCCTAAACACGTATACATCTTGAAAGTTCTATGCTGCATTAGAATTGCATTCTGAGATTTCTTTACGAACACATTCCTTTGTATACTTTGTCATCTACTGGACACAAACTGTTATTACACAAAGTAGACAGAAGTGTCTCTGAGATCTCTGGTTCAGTCATCTTCCTTGACCAAGGAATTGAGAGAGATATTCAGCAGTGGGGAACCGCGAGGGCTTTCTATGCCTTCAGAAAACGCCTGTGTTCTTAGTTCTAGGAAATATCTCAGATCTCGGGAAGTTCCCGTATATGGTCAGCATCAGTATTTTATTCGGTCCAACTGTGAGAGAGAGCAAACAAGCCTGACTCCCCCCCCGACTCTCTCCCTCTCGCTTCTTCTTTTCTGCCCCTTAATCAACTGTATGTCAGGTCAACCCAGTCAGTTAAGTTTTCATATTGTTTTGTAGCTGTTTGTGAGAAATCAATCTAGATAAATACCAATATATATTTTGAACAAAGTTTAGTGCAGTAAAATGCCAGGGAAGTGCTCTTTGGGGCAGGGTGGTAGAACCGGGACTCAGGTGATCACAGTCCTATGCTGCACTAGTGCTCACTGTGACTGTATTCTTCCGACAATTGTGAGTAAAAATGATTACTATGTAGTCTGGCTGTTTTTAGTTGTCTTTTGCTGGTGTATCTCTTCAAAAATATCATACAAATGTGTGTTTTATTCTTATTCAGACAATGTTATTACCCTTATATACTCATTTCTAATTTGATAGGGGTCTTTACCTCTATTCCTTTCTACTCTAGTTTGTCTTTATCAGTAAAGCAAACTTTTTGTGAATTATGTTGATATATTGGATTACCTATAAATAATAATCTGTCAGTTATTTTGAGGACCACAATACCAACAGCTATCAGTGTTATTGCAACTTCATTGAATTGTTCAATTATGTTACATCACCAGCCCCCAAAGGATGTAAGTTAGTTAATGGATTTGTCTTTGTTATTCTCTCTAGATCTGAAGTAGATGTCAAGCTCCTCACAATGACACTCAAGATAACCATGCCAGGAGAACAAAGTGGGCCTACATTCTCTCAGCTGAGACTCTTTCTTTGTTTCCTGATGTATTGCTGGGTTCTTGCTGATCCAGTATGTGGGTACTTCCTGAAAAACTGCACAATCCGGGGTAATCTCAGTGACCCCTCTAACATGAAAGTACTCTGTGAAAAGAGGAACCTAGAAGTCATACCAAAAGACATTCCACGGAAAGTAAGCGTTTTAGATGTGGCCATGAATAACATTTCCAAAATTGGAAAGTTGGATTTTAAAGGCCTATCAAACCTCAAAATTCTAAACATGTCAAGAAACCAGATCTCTCAATTGGACAATGGGTCTCTCAGACACCTAGAGGCTCTTCAGGAGCTGGGTCTGGCTCATAACAGACTCACAACGCTGTCAGACTATTTGTTTCAGGGCCTGGCCAACCTCTCCCTGCTACATCTGGACAACAACCTCATCACAACCATCGCGTCCTCATCCTTTCAACTTCTCTCCAGTTTGAAGACAGTGAATTTAACCAAGAACAACCTTTATAATATGAAGGAAGTTCAGCCAATTGTACAATTGCCACACTTACAGGAGTTGTACATTGGGAGCAACAAATTCACCTCTTTCCAGTCACAGGAAATATCAAACACTTCTATAGAGCTGAGACTGTTGGATTTATCCCGGAATCCATTGGGAGTCTTCAGGATCACGACAGATGTTCTTCCTTACCTTGAGGTGTTAGACATCGCCTACTGTGGCCAACTTGGACACATGGAATGGGATGTGCTGGACAGGTCTTTTCTGAGAAACGTCAAACGTCTGAACCTGAGCGGGATAGAGATGTCTTTGGAGAGGATGAGTATGGTGCTGCAGACTGTCAACTCCTCATTAGTCCATCTGAGACTGTATGACATTAGTGAAGAGAGGGTCAAGGCTCTCACTGATATTGCCTGCCATATACCCACACTTAGCTTGCTCCGACTGCATCATAACAACATAAGTGTTCTCTCTAAGGAATTCCTGCAGTCATGTAAACAGTTGACCGAAATGGACGTATGTGATAATAATATCAATCGGCTGTCTGAGCTTTTATTCAGATCAATGGAGCAATTAAGTACTTTGAAACTGGGCCACAACAGGCTTTCTTCCATGCCAAAGGCCACAAGAAATCTACCTACACTGAAGATCCTGGATCTGAGCTTCAATATCATCCATGAACTGGGCTGCCCTGACTTTGCCAATCTTACAGGACTCACACAACTCTTTCTTTTCCACAATCAAATCTCCAACCTTCCAGGATGTGTATTCCAGGATTTGAAAGACTTAAGGATCCTTAAACTGGGATCAAACAAAATCCTGACCTTGAATGATGCATTCATGAGTGGTTTGCACAAACTAGAATATTTGTCGATGTCATACAATAAGCTGAGCTCAATCTCTAAAGGAGACTTTAAAGGCTTAGCATCACTCAAGACCCTGCTTTTATTTGACAATCAGATTGCTAGTCTTGAAGATGGAGCCTTTGAGGGATTGGTGAATCTTACAGAACTTAGACTCCAGTCAAATAAGATCACTCAAATAGACATAAGAAATACTGTGCTCACGGGACTTCCAAGCTTAAGAACTCTTGATATATCCTGTAATTACATCACATACGTAAATGATGATAAATTAGACCCTCCACCCTTCTCTCATCTGACATCTCTGGAGAACCTGCAGATCCATAGTCAGCGTCACAAGGGACTGTGTCATCTACCTATCAACTTCCTTGAAGGTCTGAAATATTTATTGGCATTCAAGGCAGGGAATCTCAATATTAAGGACCTGCACCCAAAGACATTTATTCACACACCACGGTTGTGGTACCTTGATATCAGTAAGAATGAGTTCACAGCCCTCACTCCAAAGCTGTTTCACCCAACCCCAAGGCTCAACAGAATGTACCTGTCCAAAGCACGACTTCAGTCCTTAGATTTCCTCATAGGAGCAAACCTCAGTAGAGTCACATTCTTGCAGGTGAGCAAGAACGACATAACAGTAGTCAATGAGACAGTGTTGCAATCTCTCCCTGCCTTGACATACCTGGACATGCAAGATAATCCTTTCACCTGTGGCTGCAGCGATGCTTGGTTTGTCCAGTGGATGGAGAGCGACAACCAAACACAAGTTGTTGGTGCAGGAGAATTTACCTGCAACTATCCTGCCGATCTAAAGGACACCAAGCTGTTGGATGTTGAGCTTCAGTTCTGTATAGTACACTTAGGACTTTACTACTACATTTCTACCACTTGTCTGGTCCTCCTCACCCTGATAGCATCCTTTGCCTACCACTTCCTGAAATGGCAGGTCATTTACGGCTATTACCTCTTCCTGGCTTTCCTCTATGACACCAAGCAAAGGAATAAGCTCACGCCTCATGGCTGTCAGTACGATGCCTTCATCTCCTACAACGCCCACGATGAGCCCTGGGTCCTGAGGGAGCTTCTGCCAGAGCTGGAGGGAGAGCAGGGCTGGAAGCTGTGTCTCCACCACCGGGACTTCCAGCCAGGCAAACCCATCATAGACAACATTATGGACGGCATCTACGGAAGCCGCAAGACCATCTGTGTCATCAGCCACCGCTACCTGGAGAGTGAGTGGTGCTCCCGGGAGATCCAGGTGGCCAGCTTCCGGCTCTTTGATGAGCAGAAGGACGTCCTGATTCTGGTGTTCCTGGAGGAGATCCCTACCCACCAGCTGTCACCCTACCACCGGATGAGGAAGCTAGTGAAGAAACGCACGTACCTGAGCTGGCCCAGAGTTGGGGAGCAAACCGGGGTCTTCTGGCAGCAACTACGGCTGGCTTTAGAGACCAAGGACGGCTCTGCTGAGGAAAATCCCATCCTCTCTGGGGTGGAGGCTCTGTGATAGTGAAACCTCGATTTGAAACAACCATCACACTCTGAACCTTTTCTGTATATTTACATGAGAATATTGAAGATGCACTCTCAAATTTTTGTCTAATTTCAGCCAGTAGTTTTGAAAGTGGTGCTCACGAGCCAGAAGTGGTCCTCGTTTCCTGTGTATCACGTCATCTAAAGTGTTTTAAACTCATTTGTATGATATGATATGTTACGACTTTAATGAATCATAATAGTATGTTATGATTTTGCTGTGCCCTGCATCCTGGAGTGCATCTTTAAGAAACCGTTAATAGTACTGATGCACGAATGCGTCAATCTAAGTAACATAATAAAACAATCCTGGTCTCAGAGCATTTCGTATTATTCTGTACATTTATCTGAAAGACCACATTTAGTATGATATGTTATGTTTTGTATGGTGTATATTAATGTATTAATGTAAAACGTACAATATGTTACAAATTTGCAAAACATAATATACGTTATGAAATCTAGCTATGTGGCTAGGTGGTTACAATTAGCTAGGCTAGGGGTTAAGGTTAAGTTTAGGAGTTAGTTTAAAGGGTTAAGGTAAGGGTTAGGGGAAGGGTTAGCTAGCATTCTAAGTAGTTACAAAGTAGCTAAAAGGTAGTAAGCAGTTGAAAAGTTGCTAACTAGCTAACATTGTCCATGATGAGATTTCAACTTGCAACCTTTGGGTTGCTAGACATTTGTGTTATACACCCACCCATCTGTTTTATGTAATCATGAGAAACCTAACATACCATATTAGATGACGTGTCTCGGATTTAAGTACAGAATAATACGAAACGCTCTAAGACCAGGTTTGCAACCTGTTATGTCGGCCTTGCGCATCTGCAGTGGAAGGTGACCGAGCTACAGCAGTGTTTGTCATACCATGAGATATCCTGAAAATCTTCTCACGTAACGGTTTGGCCTACAAACTATTATGACCCCTCTTTGGAAAGACACTCGGACTCATCTCATCTACCGGTTCCACTCTATGGAAAGGGGAGACCTTTTCCCTAACATGATGGTGTTCTCCGTTTTACTCTACGATCCCCACAAGTGTCATGGGACTCGTCTGAAGGTAACCCATAGAAACGAATGGAAGTACGGAGAACACTTTAACCCCAACAAAAATAAGGGGTTAAATATGTGTCCAAAAAAACAGAAACATTTCCTGAGCTTTCTTAGATCTTCTACATATATGACAGACACTTCAAAACCTTATTTCTTATGATTTTTGTTGGATTGTCTTTTTAGTCATTTATGAGTGTTATTCAATGCGTTTCTATGGGCTACAATAGTAAAGGGCAAATTCAATATTTTATCAAATCATTTTTTAACATATTTTTTGAAACTTAAAGGGGTCATAAAATTTCAAATCTAATACCCAAATGATCTATGTTATAACCATTTAAAACAATTCCTTATGTTAGCTTAGTTAAGAGTTTAAGGGATGCTTATATTTGTAACATGTGCTTAAATGTGTAATGGGAAATTTAATTTTCTTGATTGTTATACTTACACTCATACTCATTTATCTCATGAATTAATGCAATATAATCAAACTATTTCAGTTTATTGGCATATTTCAATTATAATATGTCATACAAAATGTTAAGCATAAAATATGATAATAAAGTACACTATATATGCAAAGTATGTGGACACCGCTTCAAAAGAGTGGATTCTGCTATTTCAGCCACACCCGTGACTGACAGGTGCATAAAATCGAGCACACAGCTATGCAATCTATGTAATCTCCACAGACAAAGACTGGCAGTGGAATGGCCTTACTGAATAGATCAATGTGGCACCGTCATAGGATGCCACTTTTCCAACAAGGAAGTTTGACAAATTTCTGCCCTGCTAGAGCTGGCCCGGTCAACTGCAAGTGCTGTTATTGTGAAGATGAAATATATAGGAGCAACAAAGGCTCAGCTGCGAAATGATAGGCCTCTCAAGCTCACAAAACGGGACCGGAAGCACGTAGCGCGTTAAAATGGTCTGTCCTCGGTTGCAACAATCACTACTGAGTTCCAAACTGCCTCTGGAAGCAGCGTCAGCACAATAACTGTTCGTCAGAAGCTTCATGAAATGGGTTTCCATGGCCGAGCAGCCGCACACAAGCCTGAGATCACCATGCGCAATGCCAAGTGTTGACTGGAGTGGTGTAAAGCTTGCCGCCATTGGACTCTGGTGCAGTGGAAACGCGTTCCCTGGAGTGATAAATTAAGTATCACCATCTTGCAGTCCGACAGACGAATCTGGGTTTGGCGGATGTCAGAAGAATGCTACCTGCCCGAATGAATGGTCCGGGGTGTAACGGCGTTCTTCGTTTGTAGAAAGAGAGTAGGACCGAAATGCAGCGTGGTGGTTACTCATGTTACTTTAATGAAGAAAATGACGATACAAGAAATAACTATACAAATACAAAACAACAAACGGAACGTGAAAACTAATTACAGCCTATCTGGTGAACTACACAGAGACAGGAACAATCACCCACGAAATACAAAGCGAACTCAGGCTACCTAAATACGGTTCCCAATCAGAGACAACGAGAATCACCTGACTCTGATTGAGAATCGCCTCAGGCAGCCAAGCCTATACAACACCCCTACTCAACCGCAATCCCAATAAACAAAACCCCAATACGAAATACAACAACATAAACCCATGTCACACCCTGGCCTGACCAAACATATAACGAAAACACAAAATACAATGACCAAGGCGTGACGCGGGGCTGCTTTTCATGCTTTTGGCTAAGCCCCTCAGTTCCAGTGAAGGGAAACCTTCATGCTACAGCATACAATGACATTCTAGACGATGCTGTACTACCAACTATATGGTAAAAGTTTGGGCAAGGCCCTGTCCTGTTTCAGCATGACAATGCCCCTGTGCACAAAGTGAGGTCCATACAGAAATGGTTTGTTGATATCGGTGTGGAAGAACTTGACCGGCCTGCCCAGAGCCCTGACCTCAACCCCATCAAACTCCTTTGGGAGGAATTGGAACGCCAACTGCGAGCCAGGCCTAATCGCCCAACATCAGTACCCGACCTCACTAATGCTCGTGGCTGAATGGAAGCAAGTCCCCGCAGCAATGTTCCAACATCTAGTGGAAAGTCTTTCCAGAAGAATGGAGGCTGTTATAGCAGCAAATGGGGCACCAACTCCATATTAATGTCCATGATTTTGGAATGAGATGTTCTTGAAGCAGGTGTCCACATATTTTTGGTCATGTAGTGTAGAGGTCGATCGATTAATCTGCATATTTAGTTAAAATAAATTAATGTTAGTAGGCAATATTAACTAGTGAAATTGTTTCACTTCTCTTTCTTTCATTGCACGAAGAGTCAGGGTATATGCAACAATTTGGGCTGCCTGGCTCGATGCAAACTAATTTGCCAGAATTGTACATACTTATGACATACATTTGAAGGAACTGTTCTGTATTTCACTGAAAGAATAAAAGTTTTGTTTTTGAAATGATAGTTTCTGGATTTGACCATATTAATGACTGAAGGCTCGTATTTCTGTGTGTTTATTATATTATAATTAAGTCTATGATTTGATATTTGATAGAGCAGTCTGACTGAGCGGTGGTAGGCAGTAGCAGCCTCGTAAGTATTCATTCAAACTGCACTTTCCTGCGTTTGCCAGCAGCTCTTCGCAATGCTTGAAGCACAGCGCTGTTTATGACTTCAAGCCTATCAACTCCTGAGATTAGGCTGGCAATACTATAGTACCTATAAGAACATCCAATAGTCAAAGGTATATGAAATACAAATGGTATAGAGAGAAATAGTCGTCGGTCATAATTTCTATAATAACTTGCGGCTGAACTTGAAAGGGGTTCCTTCGTTATTTTACCGCTATGCATTCACACCTGCCTGCTGCCATTCCTGAGCAGGCTCTGTACTGGTGGTGCCCCGATCCCTCAACTGAATCAACTTTACAAAGACGGTCCTGCACTTAATGGACTTTCTTGGGCGCCCTGAAGCCTTCTTCACAACAATTGAACCGCTCTCCTTGAAGTTCTTGATGATCCGATAAATGGTTGATTTAGGTGCAATCTTACCCGCAGCAATATCCTTGTCTGTGAAGCCCTTTTTGTGCAAAGCAATGATGACGGCACGTGTTTCCTTGCATGTAACCATGGTTGACAGAGGAAGAACAATGATTCCAAGCACCACCCTCCTTTTGAAGCTTCCAGTCTGTTATTCGAACTCAATCAGCATGAACAGAGTGATCTCCAGCCTTGTCCTCGTCAACACTCACACCTGTGTTAACGAGAGAATCACTGACATGATGTCAGCTGGTCCTTTTGTGGCAGGGCTGAAATGCAATGGAAATGTTTTTGGGGGATTCAGTTAATTTGCATGGCAAAGAGGGACTTTGCAATTCATCTGATCACTCTTCATAACATTCTGGAGTATATGCAAATTGCCATCATACAATCTGAGGCAGCAGACTTTGTGAAAATTAATGTGTCATTCTCAAAATATTTTGTAACGGCCGTCGTCGGTGGAAGAAGGTGAGGACCAAGGTGCAGCGTGGTAAGTGTTCATGATTATTAATATAATCAAAATGGAACACTAAACAAAAGAACGACTAGGAATAACGAACAAACGAAACAGTCCTGTCTAGTGATGACACACAAAACAGAAAATAAACACCCACGAAACACAGGTGGAAAAAGGCTACCTAAGTATGATTCTCAAACAGAGACAACTAATGACACCTGCCTCTGATTGAGAACCATACCAGGCCAAACTCAAAACCAACATAGAAAAACAAACATAGACTGCCCACCCCAACTCACGCCCTGACCATACAAAACAAAGACAAAACAAAGGAACTAAAGTCAGACACATTTGGCCAAGACTGTATATATACAGTATATATATATCGGCCAATTAATCGGTATCGGTATCCGCTTTGAAAAATCATAATCGGTCGACTTCTAATGTAGTGTATAGTCTGTTACGGACAGAATGATCTAAGTTCTGTAGACTTGATCCTTTGCCAAAGTTTTTTTTTTAAATCGAGCTGTTTAGGAGTGCAAGGGTGAATTGAGTTATTGAACATTCGCACTTCAGAGTAGACTTTCCCTAAAGGATATATGCAAATACATGCTATAACAAGCCAATAGGATCTCACAAGCATGTGCTGGGCTCTGGCCACCTCCTTGCTTGTTCTGCTCTCATTGGAAACAATGCCGATGATAAATCTTGGGTTAGTTACCAGTATCTTTGATGGAGCTAGATTGTATTATTTGAACCTTTAAAAAAACATTGACTTGTGTATTGTGGTGATGTGATTTTATGTATTGACAGCAGGTTTGGATAATTTTCTAATAAGACACCATGTTGTACAGATGTTCACAGTTGTTATTCATCGAACAGAGATCGCACACACACAGACTATTCCACACAGCCCATCATGTCTGGGGGGATTTTGTTAGGCTCTGGGCGGATCCTGCTGAAAGCCAGGAGGCTTGGTGTCTCCTAGTGGTAGTACTCAGAGTCAAGGGTTCTTCAGCTGTCCCCATAGGAGAAACCTTTTTGGTTCCAGGTAGAACCCTTTTGGTTCCATGTAGAACCCTCTGTGGAAAGGGCTCTCCCTGGAACCAAAAGGGTTTTTACCTTGAACTAAAACTAGTTCTTCAAAGGCTTCTACTATGGGGACAGCCGAAGAACCCTTTTAGGTTCTAGAAAGCACCTTTTTTCTAAGAGTGTATCAAACACATCAAACACGTTGTTTCCATGTGTTTGATAGCATTCCATTCTCTCCATTCTAGCCATTATTATGAGCTGTCTTCCTCTCACCAGCCTCCTGTGGTCCTTATGTCCTTCTCTCTCCACTTATTCAATATTCTTTCCCCTCTGTGGATGAAATAAAGTCTATGAAGTATGAATGAGAAATAGAACAATAAATAAAAGGGGAAAATCACACAAAGTATCCATATCAGTTCAGTTTCACTATAAAGTTTCACCGTCATACAATTATTCAGAAGTCCAATTTTGGTCTGTTTGCTCATTAACTTTTTCTCACTTCCTCATTTCTTTTGTTAAATCATCCCCCAAGACACCCTTCTTTATGTTTCTATTCCTTCATTTGTATTCCTTTAGTCCCATTCAAAATCCTAATTTCCTCTAACCCTAACCTTAACCCCAAAACCAAAATTTAACCCTAATCCTAAACCTAACCCTAACCCCAAAACCAAAACTTAACCCCTTACCCTGGCTCCTAACCATAACCCTAAACCTAATTCTAAACTTAACACTAATTCTAACCTTAACCCTCCACACACACACACACACACACACACACACACACACACACACACACACACACACACACACACACACACACACACACACACACACACACACACACACACACACACACACACCTTCATATGAGACAGATTATACATTTTATTGCATTTTCTTTCCTGTCACCTGTGGATGAAATAAAGTTTATGAAGTATGAATGAGAAATGGAGATTAGAGGCGGCTTCTGGTAAAGAAATGAACATTACATTCTCTGGAATGTAAAAAGTGTCAGTGTTAGTACCCGTTCGATGTTTGGATCAGAATGTTCTTAGTTCTAGGAAATATCTCAGGTCTCGGAAAGTTCCCGTATATGGTCAGCATCAGTATTTTATTCGGGCCAACTGTGTGAGAGAGCAAACAAGACTGACTTCCCCCCCGACTCTCTCTCTCTCACTTCTTCTTTTCTGCCCCTTCTTTTCTGCCCCTTAATCAACTGTATGTCAGGTCAACCCAGCAGTTAAGTTTTCACTTGTGTTGTAGCTGTTTGTGAGAAATCAATCTAGATAAATACCAATATATATTTTGAATAAAGTTTAGTGAAGTAAAATGCCAGGGAAGTGCTCTTTGGGGCAGGGTGGTAGAACCGGGACTCAGGTGATTACAGTCCTATGCTGCACTGGTGCTCACTGTGACTGTCTTCCTCTGACAATTGTGAGTAAAAATGATTACTATGTAGTCTGGCTGTTTTTAGTTGTCTTTTGCTGTTGTATCTCTTCAAAAATATCATACAAATGTGTGTTTTATTCTTATTCAGACAATGTTATTACCCTTATATATACTCATATACTCATTTCTAATTTGATAGTGGTCTTTACCTTTTTTCCTTTCTACTCTATGTCTTTTCTACTATAGAATACTACTATATATTGGATGACCTATAAATAATAATCTGTCAGTTATTTTGAGGACCACAATACCAACAGCTATCAGTGTTATTGCAACTTCATTGAATTGTTTAATTACGTTACATTTCCATCCCCCAAATGATGTAACAGTTAGTCAGATTGTCTTTGTTATTCTCTCTAGATCTGAAGTAGATGTCAAGCCCCTCACAATGACACTCAAGATAACCATGCCAGGAGAACAAAGTGGTTCTACATTCTCTCAGCTGAGACTCTTTCTTTGTTTCCTGATGTATTGCTGGTTTCTTGCTGATCCAGTATGTGGGTACTTCCTGAAAAACTGCACAATCCGGGGTAATCTCAGTGGCCCCTCTAACATGAAGGTACTCTGTGAAAAGAGGAACCTCGAAGTCATACCAAAAGACATTCCACGGAGAGTAAGCGTTTTAGATGTGGCCATGAATAACATTTCCAAAATTGGAAAGTTGGATTTTAAAGGCCTATCAAACCTCAAAATTCTAAACATGTCAAGAAACCAGATCTCTCAATTGGACAATGGGTCTCTCAGACACCTAGAGGCTCTTCAGGAGCTGGGTCTGGCTCATAACAGACTCACAACCCTGTCAGACCATTTGTTTCAGGGCCTAGCCAACCTCTCCCTGCTACATCTGGACAACAACCTCATTGCAACCATCAGCTCCTCATCATTTCAGCCTCTCTCCAGTTTGAAGACAGTGAATTTAACCAAGAACAACCTTTATAATATGAAGGAAGTTCAGCCCATCGTACAATTACCACACTTACAGGAGTTGTACATTGGGAGCAACAGATTCACATCTTTCCAGTCACAGGAAATATCAAACACTTCTATAGAGCTGAGACTGTTGGATTTATCCCGGAATCCATTGGGAATCTTCAGGATCACGGCAGATGTTCTTCCTTACCTGGAGATGTTAGACATCGCCTACTGTGGCCAACTTGGACACATGGAATGGGATGTGCTGAACAGGTCTTTTCTGAGCAACGTCAATCGTCTCAACTTGAGCGGCATTGAGATGTCTTTCGAGAGGATGGGTATGGTACTGCAGACTGTCAACTCCTCATTAGTCCATCTGAGATTGAATGACCTTGTCAAAGGCTCAAAGCTCAAGGTCAAGGCTCTCACTGATATTGCCTGCCATATACCTAAACTCAGCGTGCTCCGACTCGAATATAACAACATAGGTAATCTCTCTGAGGAATTTCTCCAGTCATGTAAACACATGACAGAAGTGGACATATCAAATACTGGTCTTATTCAGCTGTCTGAATTTTCATTCAGATCAATCGAGCAAATAAGTGCTTTGAAACTGGGCCACAACAGGCTTTCTTCCGTACCAAAGGCCACAAGAAATCTACCTACACTGAAGATCCTGGATCTCAGCTTCAATATCATCAATAAACTAGGCTGCTCAGATTTCTCCAATCTTACAGGACTCACACAACTCTTTCTTTTCCACAATCAAATCCCCAACCTTCCAGGATGTGTTTTCCAGGATTTGAAAGAATTAAGGATCCTTAAACTGGGATCAAACAAAATCCTGACCTTGAATGAAGCCTTCATGAATGGTTTGCACAAACTTGAGACTTTGAATTTGGCAGGCAATAAACTGAGCTCTATAAGAAAAGGAGAGTTTAAAAGCTTAACATCACTCAAGACTTTACTTTTATATGACAATCAGATTGCCAGTATGGAAGATGGAGCCTTTGAGGGATTGGTCAACCTTACAGAACTTAACCTGGGCTCAAATAAGATCACTCAAACAGACATAAGAAATACTGTGCTCATGGGACTTCCACTCTTAAGATCTCTTGATATATCCTGTAATTACATCACATATGTAAATGATGATAAATTAGACCCTCCACCCTTCTCTCATCTGACATCTCTGGAGAACCTGCAGATCCATAGTCAGCGTCACAAGGGACTGTGTCATCTACCTATCAACTTCCTTGAAGGTCTGAAATATTTATTGGCATTCAAGGCAGGGAATCTCAATATTAAGGACCTGCACCCAAACACATTCATTCACACACCACGGTTGTGGTACCTTGATGTCAGTAAGAATGAGTTCACAGCCCTCACTCCAAAGCTGTTTCACCCAACCCCAAGGCTCAACAGAATGTACCTGTCCAAAGCCCAACTTCAGTCCTTAGATTTCCTCATAGGAGCAAACCTCAGTAGAGTCACTTTCTTGCAGGTGAGCAAGAACGACATAACAGTAGTCAATGAGACAGTGTTGCAATCTCTCCCTGCCTTGACATACCTGGACATGCAAGATAATCCTTTCACCTGTGGCTGCAGCGATGCTTGGTTTGTCCAGTGGATGGAGAGCGACAACCAAACACAAGTTGTTGGTGCAGGAGAATTGACCTGCAACTATCCTGCCGATCTAAAGGACACCAAGCTGTTGGATGTTGAGCTTCAGTTCTGTACAGTGGACTTAGGACTTTACTGCTACATCTCTACCACTTGTCTGGTCCTCCTCACCCTGGTAGCATCCTTTGCCTACAACTTCCTGAAATGGCAGGTCATTTACGGCTATTACCTCTTCCTGGCTTTCCTCTATGACACCAAGCAAAGGAATAAACGCATGCCTCATGGCTGTCAGTACGATGCCTTCATTTCCTACAACGCCCACGATGAGCCCTGGGTCCTGAGTGAGCTTCTGCCAGAGCTGGAGGGAGAGCAGGGCTGGAAGCTGTGTCTCCACCACCGGGACTTCCAGCCAGGCAAACCCATCATAGACAACATTATGGACGGCATCTACGGGAGCCGCAAGACCATCTGTGTTATCAGCCACCGCTACCTGGAGAGTGAGTGGTGCTCCCGGGAGATCCAGGTGGCCAGCTTCCGGCTCTTTGATGAGCAGAAGGACGTCCTGATTCTGGTGTTCCTGGAGGAGATCCCTACCCACCAGCTGTCACCCTACCACCGGATGAGGAAGCTAGTGAAGAGACGCACATACCTGAGCTGGCCCAGAGCTGGGGAGCAAACCGGGGTCTTCTGGCAGCAACTACGGTTGGCTTTAGAGAGCAAGGATGGCTCTGCTGAGGAAAATTCCATCCTCTCTGGGGTGCAGGCTCTGTGATAGTGAAACCTTGATTTGAAACAACCATCACACTCTGAACCTTTTCTGTATATTTACATGAGAATATTGAAGATGCACTCTCAAACTTTTGTCTAATTTCAGCCAGTGGTTTTGAAAGTGGTGCTCACGAGCCAGAAGTGGTCCTCGTTTCCTGTGTAACACGTCATCTAAAGTGTTTTAAACTCATTTGTATGATATGACATGTTACGAATCTAATTAATCATAATAGTATGTTATGATTTTGCTGTGCCCTGCATCCTGGAGTGCATCTTAAGAAATCGTTAATAGTACTGACGCACCAATGCATCAATCTAAGTAACATAATAAAAAGATCCTGGTCTCAGAGCATTTCGTATTATTCTGTACATTTATCTGAAAGACCACATTAGGTATGATATGTTATGTTTTGTATGGTATATATTAATATATTAACTTCTAATGACTCCCCATCCCGCATGAGGGAGCGTAATCATCGCCTGACACTAATTAGCATAATGCAACGGACATAAATATTCCTAGAAAATATTCCTATTCATGATAATCACAAATGAAATATATTGAGATACAGCTTAGCCTTTTGTTAATCACCCTGTCATCTCATATGTTCAAAATATGCTTTACAGCCAAAGCTAGGCAATTGTTTTTGTAAGTTTATCGATAGCCTAGCATAGCATTTTGTCCAGCTAGCAGCAGGTAACTTGGTCACGGAAATCAGAAAAGCAATCAAATTAAATCGTTTACCTTTGATGAGCTTAGGATGTTTTCACTCACGAGACTCCCAGTTAGATAGCAAATGTTCCTTTTTTCCAAAAATATTATTTTTGTAGGTGAAATAGCTCCGTTTGTTCTTCACATTTGGCTGAGAAATCGCCCGGAAATTGCAGTCACGAAAACGGCGAAGAATATTCCAAATTAGCTCCATATTATCGACAGAAACATGGCAAACGTTGTTTATAATCAATCCTCAAGGTGTTTTTCAAATATCTATTTGATAATATATCCATCAGGACAATTCGTTTTTCAGTAGGACCGATTGGAGTAATGGCTACCTCTGTATTTTACGAGAGAATCTCTCTGGGAGCATCAGGTGACCACTTGCGCAATGTAGCCGCTTACGGGTATTCTTCAACATAAATGCGTAAAACTACGTCACAATGCTGTAGATACCTTCGGGAATATGGAGAAAGAGTAATCTGGTTGATAGCCCATTCACTGCTCATTAGGGACAGATAGGAACGCAGCGCTTTCAAAAAGAGGCACTTCCGGATTGGATTTTTCTCATGCTTTCGCCTGCAACATCAGTTCTGTTATACTCACAGACAATATTTTTACAGTTTTGGAAACTTTAGAGTGTTTTCTATCCTAAGCTGTCAATTATATGCATATTCTAGCATCTTGTCCTGACAAAATATCCCGTTTACTACGGGAATGTTTTTTTCTTCCAAAAATGAAAATACTGCCCCCTAGTCACAATATGTACAATATGTTACAAATTTTCAAAACATAATATATGTTATGAAATCTAGCTAGCTGGCTAGGTGGATACCATTAGCTAGGCTAGGGGTTAAGGTTAAGTTTAGGAGTTAGTTTAAAGGGTTAAGGTAAGGGTTAGGGGAAGGGTTAGCTAACATTCTAAGTAGTTACAAAGTAGCTAAAAGGTAGTAAGCAGTTGAAAAGTTGCTAACTAGCTAACATTGTCCATGATGATATTTCAACTTGCAACCTTTGGGTTGCTAGACATTTGTGTTATACACCTACCCATCTGTCTTATGTAATCATGAGAAACCTAACATACCATATTAGATGGAGTGTCTCGGATTTAAGTACAGAATAATACGAAACGCTCTAAGACCAGGTTTGCAAACCTGTTATGTCGGCCTTGCGCATCTGCAGTGGAAGGTGACCAAGCTACCGCAGTGTTTGTCATACCATGAGATATCCTGAAAATCTTCTCACGAAAACATCCGTAGAGTCCGAACGGTTTGGCCTACAAACTATTATGACCCCTCTTTCGTCTGAAGGTAACCCATAGAAACGAATGGAAGTACGGAGTTCGTTTTTGCCAACAAAAATAAGGGGTTAAATATGTGTCCAAAAAAACAAAAACATTTCCTGAGCTTTCTTAGATCTTCTACATATATGACAGACACTTCAAAACCTTATTTCTTATGATTTTTGTTGGATTGTCTTTTTAGTCATTTATGAGTGTTATTCAATGCGTTTCTATGGGCTACAATAGTAAAGGGCAAATTCAATATTTTATCAAATCATTTTTTAACATATTTTTTTTTACTTAAAGGGGTCATAAAATTCCAAATCTAATACCCAAAAGATCTATGTTATAACAATTTAAAACAATTCCTTATGTTAGCTTAGTTAAGAAATGCTTATATTTGTAATATGTGCTTTAATGTCTCATAGGAAATTGAATAAGTGATACTTTTTTTCATTGTCATAGATGTTCTTGATTTTTATATTTGATCTCATTTATCTCATAAATTAATGCAAACTATAATCAAACTATTTCAGTTTATTGGCATATTTTTATTATAATTTGTCATACAAAATGTTAAGCATAAAATATGATAATAAAGTACATTATATATGCAAAGTATGTGGACACCGCTTCAAATGAGTGGATTCTGCTATTTCAGCCACACCCGTGACTGACAGGTGCATAAAATCGAGCACACAGCTATGCAATCTATGTAATCTCCACAGACAAAGACTGGCAGTGGAATGGCCTTACTGAATAAATCAATGTGGCACCGTCATAGGATGCCACTTTTCCAACAAGGAAGTGTGACAAATTTCTGCCCGGCTAGAGCTGCCCCGGTCAACTGCAAGTGCTGTTATTGTGAAGATGAAACATATAGGAGCAACAAAGGCTCAGCGGCGAAATGATAGGCCGCTCAAGCTCACAAAACAGGACCGGTGAGTGCTGAAGCACCTAGCTCGTTAAAATGGTCTGTCCTCGGTTGCAACATTCACTACTGAGTTCCAAACTGCCTCTGGAAGCAACGTCAGCCCAATAACTGTTCATCAGAAGCTTCATGAAATGGGTTTCCGTGGCCGAGCAGCCGCACACAAGCCTGAGATCACCATGCGCAATGCCAAGTGTTGACTGGAGTGGTGTAAAGCTTGCCGCCATTGGACTCCGGCGCAGTGGAAACGCGTTCCCTGGAGTGATAAATTAAGTATCACCATCTGGCAGTCCGACAGACGAATCTGGGTTTGGCGGATGTCAGGAGAATGCTACCTGCCCGAATGAATGGTTTGTGAGTGCTTTTGGTGACAAGACGAATTTCTTCAGCCTCCTGAGGTTGAAGAGGTGCTGCTGCGCCTTCTTCACAATGCTGTCTGTGTGAGTGTACCAATTCAGTTTGTCTGTGATGTGTATGCCGAGGAACTTAAAACTTACTACCCTCTCCACTACTGTTCCATCGATGTGGATAGGGGGGTGTTCCCTCTGCTGTTTCCTGAAGTCCACAATCATCTCCTTAGTTTTGTTGACGTTGAGTGTGAGGTTATTTTCCTGACACCACACTCCGAGGGCCCTCACCTCCTCCCTGTAGGCCGTCTCGTCGTTGTTGGTAATCAAGCCTACCACTGTTCTGTCGTCCGCAAACTTTATAGGCTTGGTGTCTCCTAGTGGTAGTACTCAGGGTCCACATACACTTTGATGTAGGCTGCACATGCCTTCCTTGATGCCGGAGATGGGCAGTGGGGCCTCTCGGGCTACTGCCCCAGGGGTGGCAGACAGGTCCTTATCACAGGCGGCTTGTTACTCCTTGATTGAGGAGGATGGGCTCAATGTAATGGCTGGAACAGAATAAATGGAATGGTACACTCTTAGATAAATGGTTCCAAAAGGGTTCTTCAGCTGTCCCCATAGGAGAAACCTTTTTGGTTCCAGGTAGAAACCTTTTTGGTCTCAGGTAGAACCTTTTTGGTTCCATGTAGAACCCTCTGTGGAAAGGGATCTACCTGGAACCAAAAGGGTTTTTACCTTGAACTAAAACTAGTTCTTCAAAGGCTTCTACTATGGGGACAGCCGAAGAACCCTTTTAGGTTCTAGAAAGCACCTTTTTTCTAAGAGTGTATCAAACACATCAAACACGTTGTTTCCATGTGTTTGATAGCATTCCATTCTCTCCATTCTAGCCATTATTATGAGCTGTCTTCCTCTCACCAGCCTCCTGTGGTGCTTATGTCCTTCTCTCTCCACTTATTCAATGGTCTTTCCTCTCACCTGTGGATGAAATAAAGTCTATGAAGTATGAATGAGAAATGGAATTATAACAAGGGGAAAGTCAGTGCACAAAGGGAAACAGTATCTATATTAGTTCTATTACATCATAAAGAACATACAAGCAAGGTAGATCTACTGTGGTATCACAATGTGGTATCAGTTCTGGCTCACAAGTAAGGACTATGTCTGCTATGATGTCTGTGAAAACTTCTCTCATACCTGCTTTGTAAATCACTGAACACTTTCCCATGAAGGTCTTGTCTTCACAGATGATCTAACCATGCATGCCATTGTTGTTATTATGTACATAGTGCTATTTCTATTGTTTTATCACCCTTTCCATTATTTTATTTCACTAGTTCTGCATGTTGGAGGTTGAAGCCAAAGATTTTCACTCTACCCTGCAATCACACCTGCAACCCTGTTCATGTGACTATTAAACAATCTGATCTGAATCTGAATGAAATGACTCTCTCCCTGACTCAATAATCTTCAATGAAAATGCACTGAATTATAACCAAACACTTACACATTATGCACAGTCTTATAACTGTCATCTCTATGGGACTGGGTTTCAATTTCATCAGTTGGTTTTGTTAAGTGATTCATTGGGAGCCTAAACACGTATCCTCTTGAAAGTTATATGCTGCATTAGAATTGCATTCTGAGATTTCTTTATGAACACATTCCTTTGTATACTTTGTCATCTACTGGACACAAACTGTTATTACACAAAGTAGACAGAAGTGTCTCTGAGAACTCTGGTTCAGTCATCTTCCTTGACCAAGGAATTGAGAGAGATATTCAGCAGTGGGGGCTTTCTATGCCTTCAGAAAAAGCCTAAGGATTTACAATTGTATTGATATATTTTAAACAAAATTCTGTTTAAATTTCTATGTAATATTTACAATAATTTGTATGACCTTCTGAATTCATCTCTTCAGTTTGTGTTGGAAAGAGAAAGGTTACTACTGAAGAGAAAAAAATATCCAATCCAACCAGTCCAATTTCGGTTTGTTTTCGAAAATAACCTTCTTCTCACTTATGTTAACTCACTCATCCCCCTCGCCATCCCTCTTCATATTAATATTCCTTCATTCTTTCTGAGAATGACACCTCTACTCCCACTCTTGCCACACACACACACACACACACACACACACACACACACACACACACACACACACACACACACACACACACACACACACACACACACACACACACACACCCTTTCATTCCATTTTCTTTCCTCTCACCTGTGGATGAAATATAGTCTATGAAGTATGAATGAGAAATAGAATAATAACAAGGGGAAGGTCAGTGCACAAAGGGAAACAGTATCCAAGTTAGTTCTATTACATCATAAAGTACATACAAGCAAGGTAGATCTACTATTTTTTTCCAATTCTGGGATGTTTGCTCAATTCCTTTTACCTTATGTTACACTGAACATCAATATAAATGCAACATGCAACAATTTCAAAGATTTGACTGAGTTACAGTTCAAATAAGGAAATAAATCAATTGAAATAAATAAATTAGGCCTTAACCTATGGATTTCACATGACTGGGAATACAGGTATGTATCTGCTGGTCACAGAAAGTAGGACATGGATCAGAAAACCAGTCAGTATCTGGTGTGACCACCATTTGCCTCATGCAGCGCGACACAGCTCCTTCGCATAAAGTTGGCCAGGCTGTTGATTGTGGCCTGTGGAATGTTGTCCCACTCCTCTAATATGGCTGTGAAGAGCACACTTCTCCAGCATGCCAGTGACTATCGAAGGTGAGCATTTGCCCACTGAAGTCGGTTACGACGCCGAACTGCATTCAGTTTAAGACCCTGGTGAGGATGACGAGGACGCAGATGAGATGCTTTCTGACAGTTTGTGGAACCCACAGCTTCATCAGCTATCCGGATGGCTGGTCTCAGACAATCCCGTAGGTGAAGAAGCCGGATGGGGAGGTTCTGGGCTGGCGTGGTCGGCGGTTGTGAGGTCGGTTGGATGTCCTGCCAAATTCTAGAAAACAGTGTTGGAGGCGACTTCTGGTAAAGAAATGAACATTCAATTCTCTGGAATGTAAAAAGTGTCAGTGTTAGTACCCGTTTGATGTTTGGATCAGAATGTTCTTAGTTCTAGGAAATATCTCAGGTCTCGGAAAGTTCCCGTATATGGTCAGCATCCGTATTTTATTCGGTCCAACTGTGAGAGAGAGCAAACAAGACTGACTTCCCCCCCGACTCTCTCTCTCTCGCTTCTTCTTTTCTGCCCCTTGTTTTCTGCCCCTTAATCAACTGTATGTCAGGTCAACCCAGTCAGTTAAGTTTTCACTTGTGTTGTAGCTGTTTGTGAGAAATCAATCTAGACAAAATACCAATATATATTTTGAATAAAGTTTAGTGCAGTAAAATGCCAGGGAAGTGCTCTTTGGGGCAGGGTGGTAGAACCGGGACTCAGGTGATTACAGTCCTATGCTGCACTGGTGCTCACTGTGACTGTCTTCCTCTGACAATTGTGAGTAAAAATGATTACTATGTAGTCTGGCTGTTTTTAGTTGTCTTTTGCTGGTCTATCTCTTCAAAAATATCACACAAATGTGTGTTTTATTCGTATCCAGACAATGTTATTACCCTTATCTACTAATTTCTAATGGACTTTTTTCCTTTCTACTGTAGTTTGTCTTTTTCAGTAAAGCAAACTTCTTGTGAATTATGTTGATAATTTGGATGACCTATAAATAATAATCTGTCAGTTATTTTGAGGACCACAATACCATATAGAACATCATAAAGAACATCAGTTTTGTCTCACAAATAAAGACTATGTCTGCTATGATGTCTGTGAATACTTCTCTCATACCTGCTTTGTAAAACACTGAACCCTTTTCCATGAAGGTCTTGTCTTCGCAGAGTCTCACACACATAACTCTCCCTCACTCAATAATCTTCCAAGGCAATGCAATGAATTCAAACATGAGAGTTACACATTCAGGACCAATGTCTAATACTTATAATGTTCAGCTTTGTGGAACTCTTTGTTTACATTTGATTAGTTGATTTTGTTTGGTTATATTTGTCGTGAGCCAAAATGCGTATCCTCTTGAAAAAGTTACTATCCATGTTGCTTTCCCTGCCATCCCGATCCTTCTTTACTAACCCATTCCTTTGCATATTCCGTCATCTAGTGGACATAAACTGTTATTACACTAAGGAGACACGAAGAAGTGTGTTTTCTAAAACACGGGTTTAGACATTTCCTTGACCAAGCAATAAGACATAACTTGATGTTTCAGAGATTTCCTGTTTTGGATGAGCAGCAATCAAAGCATTTTGTATTTCATCAACAGCGGAAGATTAGTAAGTGCTAGAACCAGTTAGAATTTTGGATCAGAATGTGCTTTAGATCTTAGTTCTCAGTTATGATTTCTGAATTCTAAATTCACTTTATTATTGGGGTCAACAACAGTATTTTCTTCTGATGTCCAATTTTGGGATGTTTGCTCATTGACTTTCTTCTCACTACCTCTTCACTTATGGTAAATCGACTAACCCCCCCCGCCAAATTCTGAAAATGACGTCTCTCTCTCTCTCACGCTCTCTCTCTGTTTCAATGTGAATGTCAATTTAAGGGACTTTATTGGCATGGGAAACATATGTTAACATTGCCAAAGCAAGTGAAGCAGATAATATACTAAACTGAAACCAACAATTAAAACGTAACAGTAAACATTACACTCACAAAAGTTCGAAAAGAATAACGACATGTCAGATGTGATATTATGTCTATATACAGTGTTGTTATGATGTGCAAATAATTAAAGTACAAAAGAGAAAATATAGGTTGTATTTACAACGGTGCTTGTTTTTCACTGGTTGCCCTTTTCTTGTGGCAACAGGTCACAAATCTTGCTGCTGTGATTGTACACGGTGGTATTTCACCCAATGGATATGGGAGTTTATCAAACTCAAATTTGATTTCAAATTCTTTGTGGGTCTTTGTAATCTGAGGGAAATATGTGTCTCTAATATGGTCATACATTGGACAGGAGGTTAGGAAGAGCAGCTCAGTTTCCACTTCGTTTTGTGGGCAGTGTGCACATAGCCTGTCTTCTCTTGAGAGCCAGGTCTGCCTAAGGCAGCCATTCTCAATAGCAAGGCTACATATGCTCACTGAGTCTCTCTCTCTCTCTCTCTCTCTCTCTCTCTCTCTCTCTCTCACTTCTCCTCCTCTGTCCCTTAAACTTAATCAACTGTGTGTCTAGTCTACCCAGTCACTTTGTGCTGGATCTCTGCTTACAAGTCTAAATCTATCCTAGACCAAGACAAAACTATTTTTTAAACAAAGGGTTACTATAGTGAAGTTTAAAGGCAGGGAAGTGCTCTTTGGAGCAGGGTGGTAGAACCATGACTCAGGTGATTACAGTCCTGCTGCACTAGCGTTCACTGTGACTGTCATCTGACAATTGTGAGTAAAAATAATTACTATGTATTTTGCCTATATTTTTCATTGTCTTTTGCAAGTCTATCTCCTAAAAAAATATGATACAATATGTTTTGTGTTTTCTCTTATTCAGACAATGTTTTTACCCTTTTCTACTCATTTCTAATTTGATAGTGGTCTCCTTTTATCCTCTCTGATGAACAGTACGAGTAAAACTCTTGGACACACCTACTCATTCAAGGGTTTTTCTCTATTTGTACTATTATCTACATTGTAGAATAATAGTGAAGACATCAACACTATGAAATAACACATATGCAATCATGTGGTAACCAAAAAAGTGTTAAACAAATCAAAATATATTTGAGATTTGAGATTCTTCAAAGTAGCCACCCTTTGCCTTGATGACAGCATTGCACACTTTGCATTCTCTCAACCAGCTTCATGAGGTAGTCACCTGGAATACATTTCAATTAACAGGTGTGCCTTGTTAAAAGTTAATTTGTGGAATTTCTTTCCATCTTAATGTGTTTGAGCCAATCAGTCGTGTTGTGACAAGGTAGGGGTCCAATTTGTAAGTCGCTCTGGATAAGAGCGTCTGCTAAATGACTTAAATGTAAATGTAAATGAATACAGAAGATTTGGTAAATGGTCACTTTCAACACACACCACTAGGCGTCTCAGCAAATCAAATCAAGTCCATATTATATTATGTCATATTATGTCAAGAACAGTTCAAATAAGCAAAGAGAAACAACAGTCCATCATCCACATGAAAGTCCATCAATCCGGAAAATGTCAAGTACTTTGAAAGTTTCTTCAAGTGCAGTCGCAAAAACCATCAAGCGCTATGACGAAACTGGCTCTCATGAGGACCGCCAAAGGAAAGGAAAACCCAGAGTTACCTCTGCTGCAGAGGATAAGTTCATTAGAGTTACCAGCCTCAAAAATAGGCAATTAACTGCACCTCAGATTGCAGTCCAAATAAATGCTTCACAGAGTTCAAGTAACAGACACATCTCAACATCATGTGTTCAGAGGAGACTGCGTGAATCAGGCCTTCATGGTCGAATTGCTGCAAAGAAACCACTACTAAAGGACACCAATAACAAGAGGAGACTTGCTTGGGCCAAGAAACACGAGCAATAGACATTAGACCGGTGAAAATCTGTCCTGTGGTCTGATGATTTTTGGTTCCAACCGCTGTGTTGAGATGCAGACGCAGTGTAGGTGAACGGATGATCTCTGCATGTGTGGTTCCCACCGTGAAGCATGGAGGAGAAGGTGTGATGGTGTTGGGTGCTTTGCTTTTGACACTGTCAGTGATTTATTTAGAATTCAAGGCACACTTCACCAGCATGGCTACCACAGCATTTTGCAGCGATACGCCATCCCATCTGGTTTGTGCTTAGTGGGACTATATAGTATTTCAACAAGACAATGACCCAAAACACTCCTCCAGGCTGTGTAAGGGCTATTTGACCAGGAAGGAGAGTGATGGAGAGCTGCATCAGATGACCTGTCCTCCACAATCACCCAACCTCAATCCAATTGAGATGGTTTGGGATGAGTTGGGCCGATGGATGAGATGACCGCAGGAAAAGCAGCCAACAAGTGCTCAGCATATGTGGGAACTCCTTCAAGACTGTTGAACAAGCATTTCAGGTGAATCTGGTTGAGAGAATGCAAAGAGTGTGCAAAGCTGTCATTAAGGCAAAAGTTGGCTACTTTGAAGAATCTCAAATATAAAATATATTTTGGTTTGTTAAACGCTTTTTTGGTTACTACATGATTCCATGTGTGTTATTTCATAGTTTTGATGTATTCACTATT
Organism: Oncorhynchus nerka; assembly: GCF_034236695.1. Classification (NCBI taxonomy): domain Eukaryota; kingdom Metazoa; phylum Chordata; class Actinopteri; order Salmoniformes; family Salmonidae; genus Oncorhynchus; species Oncorhynchus nerka. The sequence continues at coordinate 61,551,570 of NC_088400.1, read as the reverse complement.
ATTCTACAATGCAGAAAATAGTCAAAACAAAGAAAAACACTTGAATGAGTAGGTGTGTACAAACTTTTGACTGGTTCTGTAGTTTGTCTTTATCAGTGAAGCAAACTTTTTGTGAGCTATATTGATAATGTGGATTACCTATCATTAATAATCTGTCAGTAATTTTGAGGACCACAATACCAACAGCTATCAATGTTATTGCAATTTCATTCGATTATCTAATTATGCTATATATCAGGACCCCAAATGTAACAGTTAGTCACTTTATTATTCTTTGTTATTTACTCTAGAACTGAAGAAGACGGCAAGCCATTGGGCACAGACGTCAATTCAAAGTCTATTCCACGTGAGTTCAACATCATTAAATTGAGATAACGTTGATTCAACCAGTGTTGGCTCAGTGGGAAGCCTCTAACACAATGACACTCAAGGTAACCATGCCTGGAAAACGAAGTGGGCTTACATTCTCTCAGCTGAGACTCTTTCTTTGTTTCCTGATGTATTGCTGGAGTCTAGCTGATCCAGTATGTGGGTACTTCCTGAAAAACTGCACAATCCGGGGTAATCTCAGTGACCCCTCTAACATGAAAGTACTCTGTTATAACAGGAATCTTGAAGTCATACCTTTAGATATTCCGCTGAAAGTAAGCAATTTAGACTTGGCCATGAATAAGATTTCCAAGATCGAAAAGTTGGATTTTACAGACCTATCAAACCTCAAAATTCTAAACATGTCCATAAACCAGATCTCTCAAGTGGATGATGGGGCTCTTGGACACCTAGATGCTCTTCAGGAGCTGGGTCTGGCTCATAACAGACTCACAACCCTGTCAGACCATTTGTTTCAGGGCCTGGCCAACCTCTCCCTGCTACATCTGGACAACAACCTCATTGCAACCATCAGCTCCTCATCATTTCAGCCTCTCTCCAGTTTGAAGACAGTGAATTTAACCAAGAACAACCTTTATAATATGAAGGAAGTTCAGGCCATTGTACAATTACCACACTTACAGGAGTTGTACATTGGGAGCAACAGATTCACATCTTTCCAGTCACAGGAAATATCAAACACTTCTTTAAAGCTGAGAGTGTTGGATTTATCCCGGAATCCATTGGAAATCTTCAGAGTCACGGGAGATGTTTTTCCTTACCTTGAGGTGTTAGACATCGCCTACTGTGGCCAACTTGGACGCATGGAATGGGATGTGCTGAACAGGTCTTTTCTGAGCAACGTCGATCGTCTCAACTTGAGCGGCATTGAGATGTCTTTCGAGAGGATGGTATGGTACTGCAGACTGTCAACTCCTCATTAGTCCATCTGAGATTGCAAGACCTTGTAAACGGCTCAAGGCTAAAGGTCAAGGCTCTCACTGATATTGCCTGCCATATACCTAAACTCAGCGTGCTCCGACTGGAATATAACAACATAGGTAATCTCTCTGAGGAATTTCTCCAGTCATGTAAACACATGACAGAAGTGGACATATCAAATACTGGTCTTACTCAGCTGTCTGAATTTTCATTCAGATCAATCGAGCAAATAAGTGCTTTGAAACTGGGCCACAACAGGCTTTCTTCCGTACCAAAGGCCACAAGAAATCTACCTACACTGAAGATCCTGGATCTCAGCTTCAATATCATCAATAAACTAGGCTGCTCAGATTTCTCCAATCTTACAGGACTCACACAACTCTTTCTTTTCCATAATCAAATCCCCAACCTTCCAGGATGTGTATTCCAGGATTTGAAAGACTTAAGGATCCTTAAACTGGGATCAAACAAAATCCTGACCTTGAATGATGCATTCATGAATGGGTTGCACAAACTTGAGACTTTGTTGATGGCAGGCAATAAACTGAGCTCTATCAGAAAAGGTGAGTTTAAAAGCTTAGTATCACTCAAGAATTTGTTTTTATTTGACAATCAGATTGCCAGTATGGAAGATGGAGCCTTTGAGGGATTGGTCAACCTTACAGAACTTCAACTGGACTCAAATAAGATCACTCAAACAGACATAAGAAATACTGTGCTCACGGGACTTCCACACTTAAGAACTCTTGATATATCCTGTAATTACATCACATATGTAAATGATGATAAATTAGACCCTCCACCCTTCTCTCATCTGACATCTCTGGAGAACCTCAGGATATTTAGTCAGCGTCACAAGGGACTGTCTCATCTACCTATCAACTTTCTTGAAGGACTGAAATCTTTATTGTCATTCCAGGCAGGGAGTCTCAATATTAAGGACCTGCACCCAGACACATTCATTCACACACCCCAGTTGTGGTTCCTTGATGTCAGTAAGAATGAGTTCACAGCCCTCACTCCAAAGCTGTTTCACCCAACCCCAAGGCTCAACAGCCTGTACCTGTCCAAAGCACGACTTCAGTCCTTAGATTTCCTCATAGGAGCAAAGCTCAGTAGAGTCACTTTGTTGCAGGTGAGCAAGAACGACATAACAGTAGTCAATGAGACAGTGTTGCAATCTCTCCCTGCCTTGACATACCTGGACATGCAAGATAATCCTTTCACCTGTGGCTGCAGCGATGCTTGGTTTGTCCAGTGGATGGAGAGCGACAACCAAACACAAGTTGTTGGTGCAGGAGAATTTACCTGCAACTATCCTGCCGATCTAAAGGACACCAAGCTGTTGGATGTTGAGCTTCAGTTCTGTACAGTGGACTTAGGACTTTACTGCTACATCTCTACCACTTGTCTGGTCCTCCTCACCCTGGTAGCATCCTTTGCCTACCACTTCCTGAAATGGCAGGTAATTTACGGCTATTACCTCTTCCTGGCTTTCCTCTATGACACCAAGCAAAGGAATAAGCTCACGCCTCATGGCTGTCAGTACGATGCCTTCATCTCCTACAACGCCCACGATGAGCCCTGGGTCCTGAGGGAGCTTCTGCCAGAGCTGGAGGGAGAGCAGGGCTGGAAGCTGTGTCTCCACCACCGGGACTTCCAGCCAGGCAAACCCATCATAGACAACATTATGGACGGCATCTACGGAAGCCGCAAGACCATCTGTGTCATCAGCCACCGCTACCTAGAGAGTGAGTGGTGCTCCCGGGAGATCCAGGTGGCCAGCTTCCGGCTCTTTGATGAGCAGAAGGACGTCCTTATTCTGGTGTTCCTGGAGGAGATCCCTACCCACCAGCTGTCACCCTACCACCGGATGAGGAAGCTAGTGAAGAAACGCACGTACTTGAGCTGGCCCAGGAATGGGGAGCACATTGTGCTCTTCTGGCAGCAACTACGGCTGGCTTTAGAGACCAAGGACGGCCCTGCTGAGGAAAATCCCATCCTCTCTGGTGTGCAGGCTCTGTGATAGTGACACGTTGATAGTGACACCTCACTCTGAACCTTTTCTGTATATTTACATGAGAATATTGAAGATGCACTCTCACACTTTTGTCTAATTTCAGCCAGTTGTTTTGAAAGTGGTGCTCACGAGCCAGAAGTGGTCCCCGTTTCCTGTGTATCACGTCATCTAAAGTGTTTTTTTGCCTATTAGTATTATATGTTATGAATTAATTTCATACTATACAGTATGTTATGATTTTATTGTGCTTATCATCCTGGAGTGCATCTTTAAGACGTTCCTAAGAGTATTGATGTGCCCATGGGTCAATCTAAGTAGCATATGAAAAAAATCCCCATCAAAGTTAGTTTAAGCTAGAGATATCAGTTTCTTTGCATGGGTCTCAGAGCAATTGATATTATTCTGTACATTTATCTTCAAGGCCAAATGTAGTTTGATATGTTATGTTTTTTATGGTATTTTTTTATGGTATTAATACAAAACGTAGCTAATAAGCTAAGTAGTTACAAAGTAGCAAAAAGTTAGTAAGTAGTTGAACAGTTCCTCACTAGCCAAAATGCTAAAGTTGTCCGTGATGAGATTCGATCTCGCAACCATATGCCCACCCATCTGTCATATGCAACTATGCCAAAACTAACATACCATACTAAATGGAGTGTTTCGGATTTTCAGTGCATTTAGAAAGTAATCAGACCCCTTGACTTTTCCCACATTTCGTTACGTTACAGCCTTATTCTAAAATGTATTAAATTAATAAAAAATCATCATACATCTACACACTATACTCCATGATGACAAAGCAAAATGTGTTTTTTTGACATTGTAGCTAGTTTAATAAAATGTTTCAACAGAAATACCTTTTACATAAGTATTCAGACCCTTTGCTATGAGACTCGAAATTGAGCTCAGGTGCATCCTGTTTCAATTGATTCTTGAGATGTTTCTACAACTTAACTGGAGTCTATATGTGATAAACTGAATTGATTGGACATGATTAAAAAAGCACACACCTGTCTACATAAGGTCCGACAGTTGACAGTGCATGTCAGCGCAAAAACCAAGCCATGAGGTCGAAGGAATTGTCCCTAGAGTTCCAAGACAGGATTGTTTTGAGGCACAGATCTGGGGAATGGTACCAAAACATTTCTGCAGCATTGAACGTCCCCAAGAACACAGTGTCCGCCGTCATTCTTAAATGGAAGAAGTTTGGAACCACCAAAACTACCTAGAGCTGGCCGCCCAGTCGAACTGAGCAATCAGTGCAAAAGTGACTTTCTCAGGGAGGTGACGAAGAACCCGTTGGTCACTCTGACAGAGCTCTAGAATTCCTGTGTGGAGATGGGAGAACCTTCCAGAAGGACAACCATCTCCTCAGCGGGCACATAAAGAGAAACAAGATGATCTGGTCTGATGAAACCAAGATTGACTCTTTGGCCTGAATGCCAAGCGTCACGTCTGGAGGAAAACTGGCACCATCCCTACGGTGAAGCATGGTGGTGGTAGCATCATGCTGTGGGGATGTTTTTCAGAAGAAGGCACTGGGGCTATTTAATCCATTTTAAAATGAGGCTGTAACGTAACAAAACGTGGAAAAAGTCAAGGTGTCTGAATTCCTTCCGAATGCACTGTACGTACAGAATAATGCGAAATGCTCTGAGACTAGGTTTGCAACCGTTTATGTTGGCTTTCCGCATCTGCAGTGGAAGGTGGCTGAGCTACAGCGATGTTAGTCAGACCATGAAACAGCCGAAACGGTTTGGCCTACAAACTATTATGACCCCTCTTTGGAAAGTCACAGGCCTGATCTGAAGGTAAACCAGCACTGATTCCACTCTATGGAAAGGGGAGACTCTTACGAACAAGGTGATATTCTCCGTTTTGTCACAGGTCTCAGCTGAAGGTAACCCATACAAACTAATTGAAGTATGAAGGTAGTTTTCTTCTAACAAAAATAAGGGGTTACATTTAAAAAATATATATTTTAAAAAGTCAGCTTTCTTGTATCTCCTAGATATCGGAGAGACCAGTGATTAATTTGTAAATCGGGAGGTGCCGGAACAATAAAAAGTGAGCTCGAGAGTCAGGTGACCTGGGGAGTTCTAAGGTACCGGAATGAATTAAAAAATTAATTACCTTCATAATAAATCTTTGCATGCATATCATCACATTTGCGTAGTGGCATAGAGCAGTAGAATTAAGGCACTTATAGAAGTTGCACACATGGAGAACATTTTTAGTAGCCTGGGGTCCGGGAAAATGTTAGTCTTTTATAAATTAATTTCAGCAATTTTATGTTATTTTACCTGACTGGAGACTTTGCCAGAATATTTTTTAGTACCGCAAAAATGATCGAAATGACAAGCTACTTTGACACTGACAAACTGAGAAATCTGAGATCAATTAAAAACGACCTTGTCTTGAATCCATCAATAGTCTAGGCCTAGTTGTGTGAAGACACATATTGTAGGCTACAATATGCGGGGCAAATTATAGTCCTAAAAATGCTTCCAGTTTGACTGACTCACTCAGCTAACTCAATCAGCCTCTCGCTCTCTCTTTTGTAAAAATAATACTTCGAAGTTGATCAAATATTTTGGTAGCCTACAGCAGAGTCTTCTCTTTTCAGTAGGAGTCATTTGCCTTACAACCTGTGTTTTCACTTGAATGAACTTAAAATACTCAAATATTGTGAAAGGCCTGTTTTTTCTGCATGGTGTTTTTTCACTGACAGATTTGCCACTCGTTCCCGGATGTAGGCTATTCCTTGTTTATTAGGTTACAATCCACAGCTACTGATCCTCTGTCACTAAATTATAAATTATTGTTATGGTGTAGTGGGCTATTCGGAATGATTTAATCAATTTCTGAACAGACAGCAGTAATAATATAACTTTGGCAAATGTATTTAAATGTATCAAGGGTGCTGCAGTTCATTCAGAATCCTTCGCATGGCTATGATTCTATGAGGAAATAAATGAGAGATGTGAGTTGCAGGCTCATGTCTATCAGAGTAGAGAGAGGGAGAGAGGTCATAGAAAGTGAAACTCATTCTAGTTATGTGAGACATACTGGCCGCTTCTCACACAGCCAAGGCCACGCGTTGGTCTCAAACATTGCTTACAATGTTACACAAACCAATAACCCGGGCCGAACCAACCAAAATCAACTCTTAGAATATTAGTCCCACCTTAAAAATGTACTTTTTCACATTACTTTTCTTTCTGGGGGCCGGAGAATGAACTAAAGGCTAAATTAAGCACTGGGACAGACACATCAAAAACCTTATTCCGTATGATTTCTTTTTGGAAAGACTTTTTATTTTATTTTTTACATTTATGAGTATGTTATTCAATGCGTTTCTATGGGCTTTAGTAGTAAAGGGCAATTTCAATATTTTATCAAATATTTTTTTTAGAGGGTAGGAAATGCTTATATTTGTAAATTGAATAAGCCAATTCATGATCATATTAGATTATTTTTTCCTTGTCATAGATATTATTGATTTTGTTACTAAATGAATGCAATATAATCACACTTTTACAGTTTATTTGTACATTTTGATATCTGTCATACAAAATGTTCAGCATAAAATGTGATAATAAAGTATCAATTGAAGCGTTCAAAGAACATTGTTCGAGTGACTTGTGTGTTGTGGTGATGTGATTTTATGTATTGACAGCAGGTTTGGATAATTTTCTAATAAGACACCATGTTGTACAGATGTTCACAGTTGTTATTCATCGAACAGAGATCGCAGACACACTGACTCCTATTCCACACAGCCCATCATGTCTGGGGGGATTTTGTTAGGCTCTGGACGGATCCTGCTGAAAGCCAGTAGCCTGGGTGTCTCCTAGTGGTAGTACTCAGGGTCCACATACACTTTGATGTAGGCTGCACATGCCTTCCTTGATGCCGGAGATGGGCAGTGGGGCCTCTCTGGCTACTGCCCCAGGGGTGGCAGACAGGTCCTTATCACAGGCGGCTTGTTACTCCTTGATTGAGGAGGATGGGCTCAATGTAATGGCTGGAACAGTATAAATGGAATGGTACACTCTTAGATAAATGGTTTCAAAAGGGTTCTTCAGCAGCTTCAGGTTCTTCAGGTAGAACCCTTTTTGGTTTCAGGTAGAACCCTTTTGGTTCCATGTAGAACCCTCTGTGGAAAGGGCTCTACCTGGAACCAAAAGGGTTTTACCCGGAGTTCTTCAAAGGCTCCTACTATGGGGACAGCTGAAGAACCCTTTTAGGTTCTAGAAAGCACCTTTTTACTAAGAGTGTATCAAACACATAAACACGTTGTTTCCATGTGTTTGATACAATTCCATTCACTCCATTCCAGCCATTATTATAAGTCGTCCTCCTCTCACCAGCCTCCTGTGGTGCTTATGTCCTTCTCTCTCCACTTATTCAATATTCTTTCCTCTCACCTGTGGATGAAATAAAATCAATGAAGTATGAATGAGAAATAGAACGATAAATACAAGGGGAAAGTCACACAAAGTATCCATATCAGTTTAGTTTCACCATAAAGGTCAAACAAAGTCCAATTTTGGTCTGTCTCACTTCCTCATTCGCTTTCGTTAAAACATCCCCCAGGACACCCTTTTTTGTGTTTCTATTCGTGTTTCTTTCTGAGAATGATACCTTTACTCCCACTCCCTGTTTCACTTCTTCTACACACACACACACACACACGCACACGCACACACACACACACACACACACACACACACACACACACACACACACACACACACACACACACACACACACACACACACAGTATTGTAGAACTAACCATGTGGTTAGACACACAATTCAGTCTCATTCAAAATCCTAGTTTCCCTAACCCCTACCCTAAATCTAACCCTTACCCTTTTAATTTTTTTATTTGACCTTTATTTAACCAGGTAAGCTAGTTAGTTGAGAATAAGTTCTCATTTACAACTGCGACCTGGCCAAGATAAAGCAAAGCAGTGCAACACAAACAACAGCACAGAGTTACACATGGAATAAACAAGCGTACAGTCACTAACACAATAGAAAAAAAGAAAGTCTATATACAGTGTGTGCAAATGGCGTAAGGAGGTAAGGCAATAAATAGGCCATAGTAGCGAAGTAATTACAATTTAGAAGATTAACACTGGAGTGATAGATGAGCAGATAATGATGGGAAAGTAGTGATACTGGTGTGAAAAAGAGCAGAAAAATAAATAAAAACAATATGGGGATGAGGTAAGTAGATTGGGTGAGCCATTTACAGATGGACTACCCTAACTCTAACCTTAACCATAACCCTGAACCTAACCAAAGCCCCTAACCCTAAAACTAAACCTAGCTCCTAACCATAACCGTAAACCTAATTCTAACACTAACACTAATTCTAACTTTAACCTTCCACACACACACACACACACACACACACACACACACACACACACACACACACACCTTGATATGAGAGTGAGAGAGACGTCATTCTCCCTTTCATTGCATTTTATTTCCTGTCACCTGTGGATGAAATAAAGTCTATGAAGTAGGAATGAGAAATAGAACAATAACAAGGGGAAACAGTATCCATATTAGTTATATTACATCATAAAGAACATACAAGCAAGGTAGATCTACTGTTGTATCACAATGTGGTATCAGTTCCGGCTCACAAGTAAGGACTATGTCTGCTATGATGTCTGTGAAAACTTCTCTCATACCTGCTTTGTAAATCACTGAACACTTTCCCATGAAGCTCTTGTCTTCACAGATGATCTAACCATGCATGCCATTGTTGTTATTATGTACATAGTGCTATTTCTATTGTTTTATCACCCTTTCCATTATTTTATTTCACTAGTTCTGCATGTTGGAGGTTGAAGCCAAAGATTTTCACTCTACCCTGCAATCACACCTGCAACCCTGTTCATGTGACTATTAAACAATCTGATCTGAATCTGAATGAAATAACTCTCTCCCTGACTCAATAATCTTCAATTAAAATGCACTGAATTCTAACCTGAGACTTACACATTATGGACAGTCTTATAACTGTCATCTCTATGGGACTGGGTTTCAATTTCATCAGTTGGTTTTGTTAAGTGATTCATTGGGAGCCTAAACACGTATCCTCTTGAAAGTTATATGCTGCATTAGAATTGCATTCTGAGATTTCTTTACGAACACATTCCTTTGTATACTTTGTCATCTACTGGACACAAACTGTTATTACACAAAGTAGACAGAAGTGTCTCTGAGAACTCTGGTTCAGTCATCTTCCTTGACCAAGGAATTGAGAGAGATATTCAGCAGTGGGGGGCTTTCTATGCCTTCAGAAAAAGCCTAAGGATTTACAATTGTATTGATATATTTTAAACAAAATTCTGTTTAAATTTCTATGTAATATTTACAATAATTTGTATGACCTTCTGAATTCATCTCTTCAGTTTGTGTTGGAAAGAGAAAGGTTACTACTGAAGAGAAAAAAATATCCAATCAGGATTTTTTTTGGTGGTCTCTGGGTAGAAATATCTAGCTAGCTCAGCCAGCAAATGCCTCAGTTCTTATAAGTGCCCTTATATGTTCAGCGTCAGTATTTTATTCGGTCCAATTGTGAGATGGATCAGACAAGTCCAATTTCGGTTTGTTTTCTCTATAACCTTCTTCTCACTTATGTTAACTCACTCATCCCCCTCGCCATCCCTCTTCATATTAATATTCCTTCATTCTTTCTGAGAATGACACCTTTACTCCCACTCTTGCTACACACACACACACACACACACACACACACACACACACACACACACACACACACACACACACACACCTTGATATGAGAGCGACGTCATTCTCCCTTTCATTCCATTTTCTTTCCTCTCACCTGTGGATGAAATTTAGTCTATGAAGTATGAATGAGAAATAGAACAATGCACAAAGGGAAACAGTATCCATGTTAGTTATATTACATCATAAAGTACATACAAGCAAGATCTACTATTTTCTTTTCCAATTCTGGGATGTTTGCTCAATAAATTTTACCTTATGTTACACTGAACAAAAATATAAATGCAACATGCAACAATTTCAAAGATTTGACTGGGTTACAGTTCATATGGGGTGGCAGGGTAGCCTAGTGGTTAGAGCGTTGGACTAGTAACCGGAAGGTTGCTAGTTCAAATCCCCAAGCTGACATGGTGCAAATCTGTCATTCTGCCCCTGCCACTGTTCCTAGGCCGTCATTGAAAATAAGAATTTGTTCTTAACTGACTTGCCTAGTAAAATAAAAAAAAATATATATGAGGAAATATATCAAATGAAATAAATGAATTAGTCCCTAACCTGATGATTTCACATGACTGGTAATACAGGTATGTATCTGCTGGTCACAGAAAGTAGGACATGGATCAGAAAACCAGTCAGTATCTGGTGTGACCACCATTTGCCTCATGCAGAGCGACAAGCTCCTTCGCATAAAGTTGTCCCACTCCTCTAAAATGCCTGTGAAGAGCACACTCCAGCATGCCAGTGACTATCGAAGGTGAGCATTTACCCAATGAAGACGGTTACGACGCAGTTTAAGACCCTGGTGAGGACGACGAGGACGCAGATGAGATGCTTTCTGACAGTTTGTGGAACCCACAGCTTCATCAGCTATCCGGATGGCTGGTCTCAGACAATCCCGTAGGTGAAGAAGCCGGATGGGGAGGTCCTGGGCTGGCATGGTCGGCGGTTGTGAGGCCGGTTGGATGTCCTGCCAAATTCTAGAAAACAGTGTTGGAGGCGACTTCTGGTAAAGAAATGAACATTCAATTCTCTGGAATGTAAAAAGTGTCAGTGTTAGTACCCGTTTGATGTTTGGATCAGAATGTTCTTAGTTCTAGGAAATAAATATCTCAGGTCTCGGAAAGTTCCCGTATATGGTCAGCATCAGTATTTTATTCGGTCCAACTGTGAGAGAGAGCAAACAAGCCTGACTTCCCCCCCGACTCTCTCTCTCTGTCACTTCTTATTTTCTGCCCCTTAATCAACTGTGTGTCAGGTCAACCCAGTCTGTTAAGTTTTCACTTGTGTTGTAGCTGTTTGTGAGAAATCAATCTAGACAAATACCAATATATATTTTGAACGAAGTTTAGTGAAGTAAAATGCCAGGGAAGTGCTCTTTGGGGCAGGGTGGTAGAACCGGGACTCAGGTGATCACAGTCCTATGCTGCACTAGTGCTCACTGTGACTGTCTTCCTCTGACAATTGTGAGTAAAAATGATTACTATGTAGTCTGGCTGTTTTTAGTTGTCTTTTGCTGGTCTATCTCTTCAAAAATATCATACAAATGTGTGTTTTATTCTTATTCAGACAATGTTATTACCATTATCTACTCATTTCTAATTTGATAGTGGTCTTTACCTATATTCCTTTCTACTCTAGTTTGTCTTTATCAGTAAAGCAGACGTTTTGTGAATTATGTTGATAATTTGGATGACCTATAAATAATAATCTGTCAGTTATTTTGAGGACCACAATACCAACAGCTACCAGTGTTATTGCAACTTCATTAAATTGTTTAATTATCTTACATTTCCATCCCCCAAATGATGTAACAGCTAGTCACTGTATTTGTCTTTGTTTTTCTCTCTAGATCTGAAGTAGATGTCAAGCTCCTCACAATGACACTCAAGATAACCATGCCAGGAGAACAAAGTGGGCCTACATTCTCTCAGCTGAGACTCTTTCTTTGTTTCCTGATGTATTGCTGGGGTCTAGCTGATCCAGCATGTGGGTACTTCCTGAAAAATGGCACAATCCGGTGTAATCTCAGTGACAACTTTAACATGAAAGTACTCTGTTATAACAGGAATCTTGAAGTCATGCCTATAAATATTCCTTGTAAAGTAAGTGTTTTAGATGTGGCCATGAATAATATTTCCAAAATCGGAAAGTTGGATTTTAAAGGACTGTCAAACCTCAAAATTCTAAACATGTCCAGAAACCAGATCTCTCAAGTGGACAATGACGCTCTTTTACCCCTAAAGGTGCTTCGAGAGCTGAATCTGGCTCATAACAGACTCACAACCCTGTCAGACCATTTGTTTCAGGTCCTAGCCAACCTCTCCCTGCTACATCTGGACAACAACCTCATCACAACCATCGGGTCCTCATCATTTCAGACTCTCTCCAGTTTGAAGACAGTGAATTTAACCAATAACAACCTTTATAATATGAAGGAAGTTCAGCCCATCGTACAATTACCACACTTACAGGAGTTGTACATTGGGAGCAACAGGTTCACCTCTTTCCAGTCACAGGAAATATCAAACACTTCTATAGAGCTGAGACTGTTGGATTTATCCCGGAATCCATTGGGAATCTTCAGGATCACGGCAGATGTTCTTCCTTACCTTGAGGTGTTAGACATCGCCTACTGTGGCCAACTTGGACACATGGAATGGGATGTGCTGAACAGGTATTTTCTGAGAAACGTCAAACGTCTCAACCTGAGCGGGATTGAGATGTCTTTGGAGAGGATGGCTATGGTGCTGCAGACTGTCAACTCCTCATTAGTCCATCTGAGACTGTATGACATTAGTGAAGAGAGGGTCAAGGCTCTCATTGATTTTGCCTGCAATATACCCACACTTCGCTTGCTCCGACTGCATCATAACAACATAAGTGCTTTGTCTGAGGAATTTCTGCAGTCATGTAAACAAGTGACCGAAGTGGACTTAGAAAATAATAATATTATTCAGCTGTCGGAGGTATCATTCAGATCAATGGAGCAACTAAGTACTTTGAGACTGGGCCACAACAGGCTTTCTTCTGTACCAGATGCCACAAGAAATATATCCACACTAATGCTCCTGGATCTCAGCTTCAATATCATCCATAAACTGGGCTGCTCAGATTTCTCCAATCTTACAGGACTCACACAACTCTTTATTTTCCACAATCAAATCTCCAACCTTCCAGGATGTGTATTCCAGGATTTGAAAGACTTAAGGATCCTTAAACTGGGATCAAACAAAATCCTGACCTTGAATGATGCATTCATGAGTGGTTTGCACAAACTAGAATTTTTGTCGATGTCATACAATAAGCTGAGCTCTCAATCTCTAAAGGAGACTTTAAAGGCTTAGCATCACTCAAGACCCTGCTTTTATTTGACAATCAGATTGCTAGTCTTGAAGATGGAGCCTTTGAGGGATTGGTGAATCTTACAGAACTTAGACTACAGTCAAATAAGATCACTCAAATAGACATAAGAAATACTGTGCTCACGGGACTTCCACACTTAAGAACTCTTGATATATCCTGTAATTACATCACATATGTAAATGATGATAAATTAGACCCTCCACCCTTCTCTCATCTGACATCTCTGGAGAACCTCAGGATATTTAGTCAGCGTCACAAGGGACTGTCTCATCTACCTATCAACTTTCTTGAAGGTCTGAAATCTTTATTGTCATTCCAGGCAGGGAGTCTTAATATTAAGGACCTGCACCCAGACACATTCATTCACACACCCCAGTTGTGGTTCCTTGATATCAGTAAGAATGAGTTCACAGCCCTCACTCCAAAGCTGTTTCACCCAACCCCAAGTCTCAACAGACTTTATCTGCCCAAAGCCCGACTTCAGTCCTTAGATTTCCTCATAGGAGCAAACCTCAGTAGAGTCACTTTGTTGCAGGTGAGAAAGAATGACATAACAGCAGTCAATGAGACAGTGTTGCAATCTCTCCCTGCCTTGACATACCTGGACATGCAAGATAATCCTTTCACCTGTGGCTGCAACGATGCTTGGTTTGTCCAGTGGATGGAGAGCGACAACCAAACACAAGTTGTTGGTGCAGGAGAATTTACCTGCAACTATCCTGCCGATCTAAAGGGCAACAAGCTGTTGGATGTTGAGCTTCAGTTCTGTACAGTACACTTAGGACTTTACTACTACATCTCGACCACTTGTCTGGTCCTCCTCACCCTGATAGCATCCTTTGCCTACCACTTCCTGAAATGGGAGGTCATTTACGGCTATTACCTCTTCCTGGCGTTCCTCTATGACACCAAGCAAAGGAATAAGCACAAGCCTCATGGCTGTCAGTACGATGCCTTCATCTCCTACAACGCCCACGATGAGCCCTGGGTCCTGAGGGAGCTTCTGCCAGAGCTGGAGGGAGAACAGGGTTGGAAGCTGTGTCTCCACCACCGGGACTTCCAGCCTGGCAAACCAATCATAGATAACATTATGGACGGCATCTACGGAAGCCGCAAGACCATCTGTGTCATCAGCCACCGCTACCTGGAGAGTGAGTGGTGCTCCCGGGAGATCCAGGTGGCCAGCTTCCGGCTCTTTGATGAGCAGAAGGACGTCCTGATTCTGGTGTTCCTAGAGGAGATCCCTACCCACCAGCTGTCACCCTACCACCGGATGAGGAAGCTAGTGAAGAAACGCACATACCTGAGCTGGCCCAGAGTTGGGGAGCACACCGCGGTCTTCTGGCAGCAACTACGGCTGGCTTTAGAGACCAAGGACGGCCCTGCTGAAGAAAATCCCATCCTCTCTGGGGTGCAGGCTCTGTGATAGTGACATGTTGATTTGAAACAACCATCACACTTTGAACCTTTTCTTTACATTGCATGAGAATATCATTAAGAAATGCTTACACATATGTCATGACGTTGGCCTGGGGCTTAGGTTTATGACAGTCATAAATACCTCTTCCCCCCTTTTTCCTCTCTCTACCCTACTGATGTTACATTTGCAAAACCCTTGGTTAACGTAGAGATTCTGGGAACATCAGAAGGTGGGGGGAAATGAACTATATTCTGGTAATCCGACCAACTGAACATATGCAGTGGTACTTAATGAATATGATGTCAGTTCGGTTGTCATCTGAGACATTCTCATCAATGATAAGATGGCATAAACTCTACAGTGGAAAGTCTACACATCAGAGTTATCGGATTCACATGGAATTGTTTTTCAATTTAAATGTTTGAATATGAAATTATTTGTGATGGGATGAAATGCGATTTTAGCTTCTAAAATGTGAGATTTGGGTTTTCATAAGATAGGGCTCTGCTCAATCAGTGGCCCGCCCCTGTGAAGGGACATGGTCTATAAATCTTTTCAAACACGCCCTCCTCTCCCTTCCTATATAAATCCTTGACGACAATGTAACCTCCTGTTCCGAGTTCCGAGGACGATGGTCCGATGTCAGAATGGTCCAGATAATAACTACAGAACGAAGCCAACATCAGCATGAGCTTTGGTTGCGATTGGTATGGACTTTGAACTCTTATTCACTACAGAAGTGATACCTCCTAGCCGTTGAGTTAGCAACAGCCACTGCAAACGAGGGTTAGGAAGGAACAGACAGACTATCCCGTCTACCACACAATGACGTTATACAACATATTCAATTTACCAGCAGAGACATTCTTCAAAGGCCAAAGGACTCGGTTGGGCAACACGGCCTTCCATCTACCACCAACCTACCGAAACTAAGCTCAGAGTAAATATTTATTGCATTTTCCTTTTCCAAATGGGCGGTAATTTAGAATGCATAAGATACTGTATTTACGATAGCACAGCTTCGCCCCTTTGTTCCTCACTCTTCCCGCTCTTTCACTCAAACCTAGCCCTTTTCTTTGTGTAACAAGCTGTCATATCTGTTCCGCCCGCTAGGGACGTTTTTGACGTAATTTGTAATCAAGTTATATTAGTCAAATTTAATTATGTGTATGTGTAATTCTGTGTGATTAGTTAGGTATTTAGTAAATAAATAATTAAATCCAATTTTGTATTGCTGATTCAACTTGTTAGCCAGGGTTCGTGCAGATAACCAAGAATTTACAACTTTCAGATGAGACTGAATGATTAATATTGACTGCTATTGATGTAAAATATTACGATGTCTTTAAGAGTTTATTCGGAAGATAACAGCTCTATAAATATTATTTTGTGGTGCCCGACTCTCTAGTTAATTACATTTACATGATTAGCTCAATCAGGTAATAGTAATTACGGATAAATTATTTTATAGAATAGCATGTCATGTTACTTAATCCGGCATAGTCAAAGGCACGACATTATTGGAGCCCCCTGATAGGAATCTAAAATAGAAAATGATGCTTTCATTTTGATTCAGCCTGTATAAAATAGAAAAGCAGATGACATAATATACCAAGTTTATCGTACACATTTTTGGAGTGGTAGACAAGCATTATTGTGTGAGTGTGTGTGTGTGTGCTGAGGATTCCCCGCCTCTGTGTTGTTCTCTGACGTAGTCAGGGTAACGTAAGCGAATACATTTCTGAGGGTTGATAAAGCTAATTATAGAAATCTGCGAAAAAGAGCGTTTGGCCATTTCTGCCTGGTGCGTTTCAGACACGGGGAGGCTCGGTCATTATTAATTTCTTGAGCAAGGACAAAGAACCAGTCGATTGAAATTCAGGAGATGTAAGCTTGACCAGCGATATATATCTCTGTCTCTCTCGTGAGTAGACCAAGGCACATTTCGTTGTTGCCGGTTAAAACATTGTCAAAAAACGCAGAAAAGGGTTTGAACATAATACGTTATAAGTAAAACCTTTCCCTTGCCAAGGGAATCCTATGTGCTGCATTTTCAGGCACAAGGGAGGATTTAGCTTGCATGCTAAAGCTAACAAGGGAAATAGCCATTTTGTTTTCTTGTGCTACATTGAAATTCCTCCACCTTGCGGAACGGAAGTCCCGCCCAGGGTAGTTCCGTTTGATTTCAGTGTGTGAAATCATTGACCGTTGATGTGCCCTAGTATATTCTTTCATGAAGAATTATTCAGGTCACACTCAAGTCATTACTTATGATATCCAGACGGATATCAACGTCTTATCCAATTGAACTAATAAGTGTAAATCTGGCAATTTACATTCTGAAATAGATATTTGAAATAATGTCCAAATTGATGAGTTTTCTAAATAAAACATTGTAAACTTTTTCCAAACTAACCTAGATGAAGCAACTTCTCAGGGTAATTAAAGTTTAATACCCAGATAGCCTACCCAGGTAGGATTAATCATTGGCATTGATTAATTCATTAAATTTGCCTTTGCAAATACATTCACGTCCAACTTCCACATTACTGGTACAGTACTGATAGTTCATCAACATCTATAAATAGATTAAACTTGTCTTTGCAGCTTCCAATGAATTCCAAACCCAAACTTTGAACAAAATAGGAAAATATTTCCTCTAAATTTTTCTAATAATGTGCAAGCTATCAAAGGAGGTGGTCACCACTCCTCCGCTAATTAGTGAACCTCCACCCATAAAAGGATTGATCTCTGACCTCAGCAGCGATACCATCCCTAATTATGTCATTAGCGAAAAAACAGCTGAAATTGCGAACGCTCTCCCCACTTTCTCCCCACTTTTGCACTGATGTATCGCCATAAAAATGTGGCATCGGTCCAATACCACAGTGCACAGCTGAAGCACGTGCCAGACATGGCTAACATGAGGGGTGTCGCGGTAGGGGATTTTGCTATAGGACAGTTAAGGTACCCCCGTCAAGAGTGATACAAGTTGTCTCACTCAAGTTCTTATGTCACCCTGCTAACAGGTGACTCACAGGTCCGGTCCAGACTGACCTGGTTATGTATCCTGCCCTTTTATTCTGAGATTAGCCTTGTGTGATGCCGTTAGGCTTGTTTCGGGATCTTAGATAATATCAATCTTTACTTTCACTTTACTTTCACTTTCCCTTTGTATGCCCTTATATCTGGACTCACGCAAGCTATAACTTGGTTACGATTTACAGTCTATGTCCGTCGACTAATACTGCTTGAGTATTAATATAGAGTATTACTATTACAATAAAATGATTATTCTGTCCAAACCATTATATTGTCTTTAGTGTAGAATCTAGACTTGTTTCCCTAGATTGGGAGTGTCAGAGGTGTTCTCTCCCATTAGGGTTTTGGGTCTAGTTTCTACCTTTTATTCAATGTTTGCAGTTCACACAGTTGTACACGTTAATACAGTTTATTTTTGGTTCTTAATCTATAACATCAAACATCATCAAAACACTTACTACTATTAATGCCTTATATATGTATTACAAGAAGCGGTTAATTACCTTAGCGTAGGTTGACCTGGTTGGTCCCCAAAGAGTATGTTCTTCCACTCAATTGTTCTAGAGGCTTATCCAATCACTCAGTATCTGTTTCTCCTACTAGAAGTTTGTGCTATGATTTGCTGATTAGTGAAGAGAACGGTTTGAGATCAAGACCCTTTGTAACACCACTGTTGCTATTTATGCACTCCTGTTAGGAACTGGATGTATTCAGCACAAGGAGTGTACTGGGTAGCAGTCTCAGTATGTCTCATCCAGAAATCAGAAGTCAAGAGATACAATTGTTCTAGAGTATGAAAGTCAGATATTTACCTTTTAGGTTGATGATAGTTGAAGTATCACGAGCTGTCAGTCAGTGATAAGTCAAGTAGCACTATCATGCCTTTCCATTGAAAGCATGCTTCTTATATACTCTTTCTTCAGGACCAAGTCAACCCATGCTCTGAATTATATTTTTAAAGCGGCGTATCCTCGTATCCTCGCACTTCAGTGCTAGTTGCTAGTTGTAGTGCTTCTGGTGTCTGTAGACATGCATCATCTAAACCCAAATCTTCCATCAAGTTCACTCAGGATGAGGTGTCCTCAAAGCTCTTTTTTTGTGCTCTTGTGTCAGGGGACAGGTGGAGAGAACTGAGCAACTATTGACAAAGGCAGGAAATGAAAACATTCTGCTAGTCGAGGAACTGCGTTTGAAATCTGAACAATTAAAAGTAATTGCAAATACTTATGACGATGAACGAGCACTAACTCTTCAACAAAATCATGGTCTCCAGGAACAACTCGATTTAGCCAAAACTAAATACGATGCAGTCCACTCCAAACTAGATAAATCTGTTGAGTTATCTACAAACAGGAGCGCGCAATTTGATAACATGCAGGCAGTTTTGTTGAACGTTACTCAGAGTAACACGGTTCTACTCAAAATTCTGCAGACCAAAGGCAATCAATTGATGAACACAATGACTAAGTTGGATGACAAATCAGCAGAACTCATTGAAGTCACTGACCAAATGAATGATGAGAGAACTCGGTGATGAAGATGGAAATCAAGATTTCCAAGCAAGAGGAAGAAATCTCATCACGGAATCTCTCGCTCCGTACTCAAGACCTCTATCTGCAAACCATAACAGATAAGTTTGAGACCAAAAGGAGCAAGTGCGACACTTACGTGTCCAAAATCAGTGCTCTAAAGCACTCAAGTGGACTCTGCAATGCTGCAGAATACCACCCCTAGGTACCATCTGGAGGAAGTCCAGAATGGTCACGCTCTACATCGTGACTATCCATCCAAGCAACCGGAGCCCGGTACTCAAAGGAGTGAAGACGATAGGTTTCAGACATTGCCTCCATCATGTGTCCCTCAGTCTTTTCCTCTTGGCCATTTGGCACTGAGTAAAATGTTGCCTCTTGGCCAACAAATCCAAAGCTTGGCTTCTTCTTTTGGCCTTTCGGCCCCACTTTCCCCACAGGATAAAGCCAACCCTCTCCGCCTGCTTGACGCAGATTACCTTGACAAACTCGTCAAGAATTTCCCCACCTTTGACCCCGTTCCAGGTCAGCCAAACGATACTGAGACGTTCCTAGCTGACATAGAGGATGCGTTGGATGGCTACCCGAAAGCTACGGGTTCTGACAGGGTTTACCTGTTGAAGCGAACGTCGAATAGACACGTGACAAGGTTAATTCGCCTACAACAGCAACACGTGCTAAATGACTATGCTAAACTTGCCACAGCTCTGAAATTAGAATTCAGTGGTTCTGCAATTCGCAAACACGATAGCTCACTGGCTAACACGGTCAAACAAGCTCGGAATGAACACCCACAAGCTTACTATCATATACTTCGTTCAGCTTACTTTGGCCTACTCACTGAAACAGGCATGGAAGAAGACCTGTTACAATTTAAACAAATGTTCCTGTCGAACATGTATCCTACCATCATTACCTACTTGTGCCCTGCCGCCCACGTTGGCTTGCCTATCTTACAACTCAGAGAGCTTGCAAGCACAGCTTTTGAGGCATCAAAAGTTCGCAACACTAAGAGCCCTGACCACTCGGTTTTGAAGTTTGACCAGGAGCACTCACTCCAGTTAGAGGGTGCATTATCAGGTATTGGAGCGTTAAGAGATGACACACAACAACAGTTTCTACCACGAAACCATGATTCCAATAACCTCCGCGGTCGAAATAACTGTAAAGTACGTCGCCATCAAAACGACTACTGCTACAATCGACCTGTTCACTACGTTCCTGCACCCAACCCACACCAAGTGTCAGAGCACAAGGGTAACAAAGGGTTGAAGGATTATCAAAACGTAGACTAATATTCTCCAGAAGTTCCACTACGTGAAGAACTAAAGCGAGAAACTTTTGAGAAAA
Organism: Oncorhynchus nerka; assembly: GCF_034236695.1. Classification (NCBI taxonomy): domain Eukaryota; kingdom Metazoa; phylum Chordata; class Actinopteri; order Salmoniformes; family Salmonidae; genus Oncorhynchus; species Oncorhynchus nerka. The sequence goes on along the minus strand of NC_088400.1, from coordinate 61,530,755 downwards.
GGGTAAAAGATAAGTCACAAGGACTAGACGAGGAATTACTGGACACCAGGTCCGCAGGAATTAACACCCATAGCAAGGACGTTAAAATTCAAATTTCTCCCGCTCTCACTCGAGACCCTATACAGGGCCCGCTTGATCAAGAAACATGTCCACGGGCTTTGTCTATAGACTCTGATACAAAGGTTGCGAAGAAAAAGGTGAAACGCTTCGTTAAAGCCAAGCCCACTCAAAATCTGAAAAGTCGATTTGCTTCCACCTTGAACAGAATTGACACATCACGTCGTTGCGAACGACCACTCCACTTTGTGGGGAATATGTCCACTAAACACGAATCGAAACGACCATACCAGGAAACATTCCTGGCGGACTGCTTAACTTGTCATGCGCTAATTGATTCGAGTGCGACAATATCACTCATCTCTCAAACATTGTTTGATGATCTCAAAAGGGATTTGAAGCCAACTAAACGTTGGTTAAAAGTGGAACAATGCGACACTACACTTCGAGGGGTCACTCAGACTACCTCGCCTCTCACATTGAGAGTCATGCTGAAACTACACTTCAAGGACGAATCGCTCGTTCACCCTGTGTATGTTACCAGCCTCGAAACTGTACACCTGCTACTTGGAGCAGACTTGATGGATCGGTTACTCCCATTGATGGATTGGAAAACCAACCAGGTATGGTCACAATCTACAGTGCCTTCTCCACCGACCACACTGTCTCCCCCTAACGCTAGCTGCATCGCAGTCATTCACGAGGGGTATCTGTCGAAAGCACCCCTTGGGAAAAAGACGTTTAGAAAACACTTGGTGCGGGGGGCGGAGCTAGCATGTTGGAGTGAACGGCTGTGCGTAAGAGGCTCCTGCAACTTTTTTGCGAAATAATCTAATTGAACCTACTTTATGGCACTTTTTACAACAAACGTTTCTTTCTAATACAAGATTGTAACTTTTTATATGAAAATGCAGAGTAATAAGCGACCAAAGGACAATAAATCCACAGCGGAGGCCTACTCCCCACTAAACCACGAGACAGACATGGCGGGAGGCACCTGCAACAACGTGACACTTACAGAACTTACCCGGGCTTTGGGGGAGCTACGTGTTGCTATAGCTGAGGATCTTAAGGCCACTATTGCTGAACTGGACACCAAAATCGAGAGCATCATTCGAACGGTCGCTTCGCATGGCCAGAGTATTGTGGACCTTGAGAAAGCTTCTGAATTCAACGCTGGTAGGATCGACGAGTTAGAGAAGCTATGCACGTCATTGCAGGATAGTGTGCAGAAGCTTTCTGTGAAAGTGGTGGACCTGGAGGGCCGATCCAGACGTAATAACCTTCGCGTTGTTGGTCTGGCAGAGGAGGTAGAGGCGGGCTCTCGCCCCACCGACTTATTCGCCAAGCTATTGAAGGATGCAATGGGATCGGATGTTTTGGATTCGGATCCCCAGCTGGACCGCGCACATCGCTCCCTTGTCCCAGTGCCTGGACCGGGCCAACGTCCTCGCCCAGTAATCATCTGT